>NC_143514.1:15257819-15408132 GCF_031878675.1 Megascapheus bottae
GTGCTGTGGCTCAACTGGTCACCTTGAGAAAGCTCACAGTGTTCAGGCCCTGAGTTTGAGCCTCAGGACTGGTTGAAAAAAGAAAAGAAAAAAATTAACCAGAAAAACCATAGCCACAAAAACTTCACTTGTCCTGCTGCACAGTTTCTTAACTGTGTTTCAGGAGAATCTGTGAAGATATCTGGAAAGACAAATGAAAGATTACAGGGCAAATAACCATTATTCATAGAAGACAGCATCAGCTTGTGTCTGGGAGCTCTGATTACTGCTGATCTGTCTATTCATTCTGACATAGATTTCAATTGTGAGAAAAATATGTCCCACATCAGGAGAAGGGAAGATAAAATTGCACTGGCTGTGGGCTTTGTAAATGACCTAAGATCTCAGAACTGGTGACTAGTTGCTGTTTGGAGTATTCTACCCTTTAAAAAAATTATTTATTTATTTATTTTTGCCAGTCCTGGGCTTGAGCTCAGGGCCTGAGCACTGTCCTTGAACTTTCTCAAAGCTAGAGCTCTATTACTTGAGCCTCAGCACCACTTCTGGCTTTTTTCTATGCATGTAATACAGAGGAATCGAACCAGGATCTTTGTGCATGCTAGGCAACCACTTTACCACTAGGCTAAACTCCCGGTCCCTATTCTACCCTTTTTTTACAAGCTCCAGAAATTCCAGGTTCACCAGATGAAACAGAAGAAGTACTATGTTGTGAGTTTTGATTTGATTTTGAGATTTTAGGACTATGCAAAATATATAATGGGTGTTATCATAGACACCATAGGAAGATAAACCATAGAGGCGATTATAACTAGGCTAAAAGCACATTAGCATTCAAAAGGTCTGAGTGTTTTTTATATTTATTCACATAGATGATTTGTTTCTATTCCAGACTTGAAAATATAATAATTTAGAGAAATAGAAATGAATGTTTGAGTCTTCTGGCTTTAAAGTGCATATATACTATTTTCATCAATTCTACTTTGTTATTTCTTAGTTTCTAGGTTTACCAATATCACTGAGGATAAGTGCAGTTACAACTCTCATACCTAAAAGACATAATTCATTATATTTTCCTCCGAAGGTAAATATTTATCGTAAAACCACATTCAGGTTATTATCTAATATTTATGCATGGTAAAAAAGAAAAACATGCATAAAACAGCAGTTGAGATTTGTTTTGGTTAGTGATACATGAACAAATAAGAGTTTATGTCTTTTTAGTGCTATTCTGCTTCCTCTAGAAATAATACAATTATAGTTCATGAGATTTATGTGTGTGTGTGTGTGTGTGTGTATGTGCTGATCCTCAGACTTGAACTCAGGGCCTGAGCACTGTCCCTAAGCTTCTTTTGCTCAATGTTAGCACTCTACTTGTTGAGCCACCGAGCCACTTCTGGCATTTTCTGAATAGTTTCTTGTAGTTAAGTCTTTTTCCTGTCAGGCTAGTTCCTAACTGAACTCTTCAGCTACATTAGCCTCTCTAGTAGCTAGGATTACTTGAGTGAGCTATCAGCACCTGGCACAATTCTGGTTTCTTTATACTATGAGAAGACTTCAACAAACTAGGAAATGCGGGCTTTTTCAAACTTTCTGATTGTTACTAAAATATGAAAAAAATAGGAATACTGTTGAAAGTGACTCATTGTGGTGCAAGAATTCTTCATTATGGTCAATTGGGGTTTGTAAGTTAATCAGTAGTTGTTCAAAGAGGTTTCAATTCAATTGATCCATTTATGAGTACAATGAATCTATGCATGTTGGTCATTTTCACCTTCTTCCCTATTTACCCCAACTCCTCCCTTCCTAACTCTTTTCTGATGCTAAAGCTATGCGTTCACATTACAATTCCAAGATATTCTTTTTATTAAACATGTGCTAGTGGGGAAAAATATTTGCCTGGAGATTTCAAGAATTTCTTTGTTTAATGTCTAATATTCTACAATTATTTTGTGCCACTTTATTGCTGAAATGAAATCTTCTCTAAATCAAATGGACTCCTCTTAAGTTGAGATGCCCTTCAACTTATTATTATACTAATATATTATACCAGGATATCTGCAAATGAAGTTGAAAACTGCTGTTAAGTCAAAGCACTAAACACAAGTATGGTGGTATAATCTGAATGTTTTCATTCTACACAGGCTGAGGAAAAAGATTGTGATCTTTGGGTCTCAACGCCCTGACTAGCTAGGGTTACAGGTGTGAGGTTCCGGTGCCGATTGAGCATCTCCCTTCTCGCTGCATGATTATCTTATTAAAATTGTATGGATTTGAATTATTAGTTGGGCCTGATTTTCTTCTGTCCTTAAACAGAAATTGTTCATACATTCATTAGTTCCATAAATATTTATTACCAGCCATACATCATCATGTGTTGGGTACCAGCAGTGAACAACAAGCAAACACACAAAATTAGAACTTCCAGTTTTATTAGAGGAATATTTTGATGTGGAAAGTAAGGGAGGGATGCTTTGCAGTAGTGACATTGGATGGATTTTACTGAATGAAAAAATAGGAAACCTATATACATGAGGATCAAGGATCGATTCCTCAGTACCACATACACAGAAAAGGTAATGTGACTCAAATGGTAGAGCACTAGCTTTGAAAAGGCGCAAGGACAGTACCCAGGCGAGTACCCTGAGTTCAGGCCCAAGGACTGACAAAAATAACAACAAAAATTAATGTTCAGCAAGGTGCACGTGGCTCACACGTGTAATCCTAGCTATTCAGGAGGCTGAGATCTGAGGATCATGATTCAAAGCCAGACTGTCACTCAAGACTGTGAAACTCTTATCTCCAATTAATCACTAGAAAATGGGAAGTGGGGTTCTGGCTCAAGGAGAAGGGCTGTAGCCTTGAGCTGAAGAGCTCAAGGACAGCTCTCAGGCCCCGAATTCAAGCCTCATGAATAACCAAAAACAAAACAAAACAACAACAACAACAACAAAAAAAAACAACATATGGATTTTCCTCTCAGTGTCTAAAGATTAGATTTCAAGATTTTCTGATATGTTAGGCTATTTCACTCACAATTAAGAACAGGATTATGATATTGGTATGTAGTAAAATGCATATTTTGTCTTCTGAGTGATGGGATTTCTTCTTTTTTCATATATTTTTTATTGTAATTAAGAGAAGGTTTACATGATATTTGCCAGATAGATGGTGCATTAATTCCCATACATTGATACCTTTTCACATGTCTTGGTCCCCATTTCCTTCCCCTCCACTTACCCTCACACCTCATCTTGTTTTCCCCACTTCCCTATCCAATTTCAAATAACCAAATACAAATATATCTGATATATCAGGTAACAAAGTGAGATACTGTAACAATATGAGATAACCAAGGTACAGCAAAAGAGATGAGAGATAACATGGGACCATAAGAACAAGAATCATTCATTATATGGCTTATGTTTCTATATCCTAGGGATCCTTTCATTTAGCGTCCTACTATATGGCCTTTTGCATCAAGGTTTTGCTCTATTGCAAATCTCTGCTAGGAGAGCCCAAGTTTTCTACTGATTATGACAAATGAGGGAAACCATTGAGCCTAAGTTCCTTTGAGTCTGGCTTACATCACTTAATATGATTTTTTCTAAATCTATTTCCTAACAAATGGGTCAATGTCATTCTTTCTGACAGCAGCATAGAATTCCATTGTGTACAAATACCACATCTTGTTGATCCACTCATCAACTGAGGGGCATCTGGGTTGGTTCCATATCTTTGCTATGGTAAACAGTGCTGCAATGAACATTGTTGTGCTGGTGGATTTATTATGTCTTGTTTCTGGATGATTGGGTAAATGCCAAGTAGTGGAATTGCTGGGTCATAGGGGAGGTCTATGTTTAGCTTTTGAGGAACTGCTATACTGCTTTCCATAGTGGTTGAACGAGTTTCCACTCCCACAAACAGTGTAGTAGTGATCCCTCCTGGACACATCCCCTCCAGCATCTGTTGTTATTAGTTTTCTTAATCCTGGCCATTCTAACTGCAGTGAGGTGGAATCTTAGAGTTGTTTTGATTTGCATTTCTTTTATGACCAGAGATGATGAGCATTTCTTCATGTGTCTATAGGCCATTTTTGTTTCTTCTTCAGAGAAGACTCTTTAAGTCTTTGGGCCATCTTTTAATGGGATGGTTGTTACTTTGGAGATTAGTTTTGGATTGATTCAATTTTTTGAGTTGTTGATACATTTTAGATATGAGGCCTTTGTCTGTAATATGGTTGGTGAAGATCTTCTCCCACTCTGTAGGCTTCCTAATTAATTTACTGGCTATGCCCTTTGCCATACAAAAGCTCTAGAGTTTAATGCAGTCTCACTTATCCAGCCTTTCTCTGATTTGTTGTGATTTCCTGGTCCTTATTAAGAAAGTTTCGACCTGTGCCAAGGAGGCCTAGTGTATCTCCTATTCCTTCTTGTAAAGTTTTCAGTGTGTCAGCTTCTACCTCCAGGTCTTTCATCCATTTGGAGTTAATTCTAGTGCAGGGTGACAAAGAAGGATCCAACTTTAGTTTTCTGCAGGTGCTTAGCCAGTTCTGCCAGCACAACTTGAAGAGGCTATCTTGCTTCCATTCTATTTTTTTTGGCTCCCTTGTCAAAGATTAGGTGGCCATAGGTCTGTGGGTTAATATCTGGGTCTTCAGTTCTATTCCATTGGTCTTCAGGCCTGTTCCTGTGCCGGTACCAAGCTGTTTTGATAATTATAGCTCTGTAATAGAGTCTAAAGTTTGGAATTGAAATTCCTCCTGCGCTGTTCTTTCTGCTAAAAAGTGTTTTTGCTATAGTGGGTCTTTTATTATTCCATATGAAATTTTGGATTGCCTCTTCTATTTCTTTAAAGAATGACATTGGGATATTGATGGGTATTGCATTGAATTTGTAGATAGCCCTTGGCAAGATTGTCATTTTCACGATGTTGATTCTTCCAATCCAGGAGCATCCGAGGTTTTTCCATTTCCTCAGTTCTGCTTTAATTTCCTTTTTCAGGGTTTTAAAGTTTTCATGAAAAAGGTCCTTTACATTCTTACTTAAGGTAATTATTAGGTACTTTATTTTCTTTGAGGCTATTGTGAAAGGAGTTGCTTTCCTGATTGTTGCCTCATTCCTCTCACTGTTGGCGTAAAGGAAGGCAGATGATTTTTGAGGGTTAATTTTATAGCCTGCTATCCTTCCATAGTTTTGAATCAGCTTGAGGAGCTTGGGAGTAGAGTCTATAGGATTCTTTAAATACAGGATCATGTCGTCTGCAGAGAGGGAAGTTTGACTTCCTCTTTCCCTATTTGGATCCCCTTTATGCTTGCTTCTTGCCTTATTGTACTGGCTAGGAATTCTAATACTATGTTAAAGTGGAGTGGAGAGAGTGGGCATCCTTGTCTTATTCCTGATATTAGAGGGAATGGCTTTAGCTTTTTGCCATTAAGTATAATACTAGCTGTGGGTTTGTCATACACACCCTTTATTATATTGAGGAATGTTCCATGGATTCCTAGTTTCTCCAGAGCTTTCAACATAAAGGGTGTTGGATCTTGTCAAATGCCTTTTCTGCGTCTATTGAGACAATCATGTGATTTTTGTCCCTGCTCCCGTTGATGTGTTGAATTATATTAATTGGTTTGCGTATGTTGAACCAGCTTTGCCTCCCTGTGATGAATCCTGTTGGATCATAGTGTATAATTTTTTTGATGGGTTGTTGTAGACGGTTGGCTAGTATTTTGTTGAGAAATTTTGCATTGATGTTCATGAAAGAAATAGGTCTATAGTTCTCTTTCTTTGATGAATCTCTGTCTGGTTTGGGTATTAGCTTATACTCATAGAATGAGTTTGGTAAAGAACCTTCATTTTCAATTTCGTTGAAGAGCTTGAGGAGTATTGGTGTGAGCTCTGCTTTGAAGACTTTATAGAATGCAGCTGTGAATCCATCTGGCCCTGGGCTTTTCTTAGGTGGAAGTTCTCTTATTGCCATTTCTATGTCAGTGCTTGAAATAGGCCTGTTTAGTTGGGTTAGTTCTTGGTTCAGTGTGGGTATGTTAATTTTGGCTAGAAATTCATCCATTTCTTCTAGATTCTCAAATTTGTTGTCGTAAAGTTTTGAGAAGTATACTCTCACGATACTCTGGATCTTGGTAATTTCTCTCATGATTTTACCATTTTCGTCTGTGATTTTGTTTATTTTGGTATGCTCCCTTGGTAAGATTTGCTAAGGGTTTGTCAATTTTGTTAATTCTTTTAAAGAACCAACTCCTTGTTTTGTTTATTCTTCCTATAGTTTTTTTTGGATTCCAGTTCACTTAATTCTGCTATGATTTTAATAATTTGCTTCCTTCTACTGGGATTAGGGTTTGTTCGTTGCTCTTTTTCCAGGAGCTTAAGGTGACACATCAAATTGTTTGTTTAGGATTTTTCCAATTTGTTTTGTAGGCACTCAGAGCTATAAATTTTCCTCTAAGTACTGCCTTTGCCGTGTCCCAAAGGAGCTTGTATTTTGTGTGCTCCTTTTTGTTAAATTTTATAAACTGTTGGATTTCTGTTCTGATCTCTG
Source organism: Megascapheus bottae (assembly GCF_031878675.1). Classification (NCBI taxonomy): domain Eukaryota; kingdom Metazoa; phylum Chordata; class Mammalia; order Rodentia; family Geomyidae; genus Megascapheus; species Megascapheus bottae. The sequence goes on from NC_143514.1 coordinate 15,264,372, forward strand.
CGATGACCCATTGGTGATTCAACAATATGTTGTTCAATCTCCATGTGTTACAGGGTTTTCGTTGGTGGAGATGGGTGTTCAGTTCCAATTTGATGCCCTTGTGGTCTGAGAGAGTGCAAGGAATAATAAACCTGAATCTGTCCAGCTTTGTTTTATGGCCTAAAATGTGGTCTGTTTTGGAAAATGTTGCATGTGCTGCTGAGAAAAACGTATATTGTGTTGTTGCTGGGTGGAATATTCTGCAGATGTCTGTTAGATCTAGTTGGTCTATATTGTTGTTCAATTCTAAGGTTTCTCTGTTCAGTTTTTGCCTTGTTGATCTGTCCAAAGTGTGAGTGGTGTGTTAAATTCACCAACAATCACTGTGTTTCTATCTATGTATGGTTTCAGTGAAAGTAAAGTTTGCTTGATGAAGTTCGGAGCTCCAGGATTCGGTGTGTAGATATTTATGATGGTTATGTCCTCCTGGAGGAAAGATTCCTTTAGTAGTATGTAGTAACCTTCTTTGTCTTTTCTCACTAATTTTAGTTTGAAGTCTATTTTATCTGATATGAGGATGGCAACTCCAGCCTGTTTATGGAGGCCATTAGCTTGATAGAGTTTATTCCAACCTCTTATTTTCAAAAGGTGTTTGTTTTTTTGGGTAAGATGTGTCTCTTGAAGACAGAAGAATGATGGATCTTGTTTTTTGATCCAACTAGATTATCTATGCCATTTAATTGGAGAGTTAAGTCCATTATATTAAGAGTCAGGATTGAGAAATATTTATTACTTCATGCCATTTTCACAAGCTTTCATTAGGGCCTGTGTCTTGATAGTTTTTGTGGTACTTAAATGTTATGAGTTTTAGGTGCCATGTCTTTCTCTGTATTACATTTGTGTTGGTTTTCCATGTGTAGAACATCTTTGAGAATTTTCTGTAGTGTTGATTTCATTGAAGCTTTTCCTTGGAATGGAATGTTTTTATTGTTCCCTCAGTTATGAATGAGAGTTTAGCTGGGTACAGTATTCTTGGCTGGTAGTTATTTGACTTCAGGGCATGGTGTATATCGTTCCAATCTCTTCTTGCTTGCATAGTCTCTGCTGAGAAATCTGGGGTTATTCTGATCGGTTTGCCTTTATAAGTGATTGTTCTCTTCTCCCTGACTGTTTTTAGGATCCTGTCTTTGGCCTTTATTGATCCAGTTCGGATTATAATGTGGCGGTGTGATGTCTTTTTTTGGTCAGATCTCTTTGGCGTTCTAAAAGTTTCTTGTATCTGGATTGACCTGCCCTTCTGGATATTTGGGAAGTTCTCTGAGATGATTCCCTGAAGTATATTTCCAGTACCATTGACCTCTTTCTCTAGAGCCTCCTCAATACCAATTAGCCTTAAATTAGGCTTCCTAATGGTATCGTGGACCTCCTAAAGCATTCTCTCATATTTCCTAGATTTGGATTGTCTCATTTTCTGTTCCTTCTCTATAACAACTAAATTATCTTCAGCTCTGGAAATTCTCTCTTCTGCATTTTCTAGCCTGCTATCAAAGCTATCTACTTTATTCTTCATCTCCCTTGCTTCTAATTGCTCATCTTTGATGCCTTGCATCTCTTGTTTTAGATCATGTATGGATTTCTTTAGCTCCTTGATTTCCATTTGAGTAGGTAGCTCAGTAGTTTTATTCTATTTGGACATTTGTTGTAGTTCGGTCAGTTTTTGTTTGTGGATTCTATGAATTCATGCATTTTTCTTTGAAAAACCTTTATTATGGCCTCCTTTATGGCTTCTCCTTTTTCATATATCACCTTGTTTATGGTTTCTGCTTGTTTAGCTATGGCTTCCTCCCTTATCTCTTTTTTTGCCTTTTTTTATATTTTTTTATTGTAATTAGTAAAAGGGTTACATGACATTTGCCAGATAGAAGGTGCATTAATTCACATACATTGATACCGTTTCACATGTCTTGGTACCCGTTTCCCTCCCCCCCCACACCCCCACCCGTCTTGGTTTTCCCCCTTCCCTATCAAATTTCAAATATCCAAATACAAATAAATACAATATATCAGATAACAAAGTGAGATACTATACCAATATGAGATAACCAAGGGACAGAAAAGGAGATGAGAGACAATATAGTATATTAAGGACAACAATCATTCATTATATGGCTTTTGTTTCACTATCCTGGAGGTCCTTTCAATTAGCTTCACATTATATGTCCTTATGTATCAAGATTTTGCTCTATTGCAAATCTCTGCTAGTAGAGCCCAAGGTTTCTACTGATTATGACAAATGAGGGAAACCATTGAGCCTAAGTTCCTTTGAGTCTGGCTTACTTCACTTAATAGGATTTTTTCTAAGTCTTTCCATTTCCTAACAAATGGGGCGATATCATTCTTTCTGACAGCAGCATAGAATTCCATTGTGTACAAATACCACAACTTGTTGATCCACTCATCAACTGAGGGACATCTAGGTTGGTTCCATATCGTTGCTATGGTGAATAGTGCTGCAATGAACATTGTTGTGCTAGTGGGTTTAGTATGTCCTTCTTTCTGGGTGGTTGGGTAAATGCCAAGTAGTGGAATTGCTGGGTCATAGGGGAGTTCTGTTTAGCCTTTTGAGGCACTGCCACATTGCTTTCCATAGTGGTTGAACGAGTTTGCACTCCCACCAACAGTGTAGTAGTGATCCCTCCTGGCCACATCCCCTCCAGCATCTGTTGTCATTCGTTTTCCTGATCCTGGCCATTCTAGCTGGAGTGAAGTGGAATCTTAGAGTTGTTTTGATTTGCATTTCTTTTATGACCAGAGATGTTGAGCATTTCTTCATGTGTCTATAGGCCATTTTTGTTTCTTCTTCAGAGAAGACTCTCTTTAAGTCTTTGGCCAAATTTTTTTAATGGGATGGTTGTTACTTTGGAGGTTAGTTTTGGAGTGATTCAATTTTTTGAGTTGTTGAAATATTTTAGATATGAGGCCTTTGTCCATTGTTTGGTTGGTGAAGATCTTCTCCCACTCTGTAGGCTTCCTGATTAGTTTAGTAGCTATGTCCTTTGCCATACAAAAGCTCTGCAGTTTAATGCAGTCCCACTTATCTAGCATTTCTCTGATTTGTTGTGATTCTTGGTCCTTATTAAGAAAGTTTTGACCTGTGCCAAGGAGGCCTAGTGTATCTCCTATTCCTTCCTGTAGAGTTTTCAGTGTGTCAGCTTTTACCTCCAGGTCTTTGATCCATTTGGAGTTAATTCTAGTGCAAGGTGATAAAGAAGGATCCAGCTTTAGTTTTCTGCAGGTGCTTAACCAGTTCTGCCAGCACAACTTGTTGAAGAGGCTGTCTTTCTTCCATTCTATTTTTTTTGGCTCCCTTGTCAAAGATTAGGTGGCCATAGGTCTGTGGTTTAATATCTGGGTCTTCAGTTCTATTCCATTGGTCTTCAGGCCTGTTCCTGTGCCGGTACCAAGCTGTTTTGAGAATTATAGCTCTGTAATAGAGTCTAAAGTTTGGAATTGAAATTCCTCCAGCGCTGTTCTTTCTGCTAAGAAGTGTTTTTGCTATACGGGGTCTTTTATTATTCCATATGAAATTTTGGATTGCCTCTTCTGTTTCTTTAAAGAATGACATTGCGATGTTGATGAGTATTGCATTGAATTTGTAGATAGCTCTTGGCAAGATTGTCATTTTCACGATGTTGATTCTTCCAATCCAGGAGCATGGGAGGTTTTTCCATTTCCTTAGTTCTGCTTTAATTTCCTTTTTTAGGGTTTTAAAGTTTTCATCAAAAAGGTCCTTTACATTCTTAGTTAAGCTAATTCCTAGGTACTTTATTTTCTTTGAGGCTATTGTGAAAGGAGTTTCTTTCCTGATTATTGCCTCGTTCCTCTCACTGTTGGCATAAAGGAAGGCAGTTGATTTTTGAGGGTTGATTTTATGGCCTGCGACTTTTCCAAAGCTTTGAATCAGCTCAAGGAGCTTGGGAGTAGAGTCTATAGGATTCTTTAAATACAGAATCATGTCATCTGCAAAGAGGGATAGTTTTATTTCCTCTTTCCCTACTTCGATCCCCTTCATGCTTGCTTCTTGCCTTATTGCACTGGCTAGGAATTCTAGTACTGTGTTAAAGAGGAGTGGAGAGAGTGGGCATCCTTGTCTCGTTCCTGATTTTAGAGGGAATGGCTTTAGATTTTCACCATTAAGTGTAATACTAGCAGTAGGTTTCTCATACACAGCCTTTATTACATTGAGGAATGTTCCATGGATTCCTAGTTTCTCCAGAGCTTTTAACATAAAGGGGTGTTGGATCTTGTGAAATGCCTTTTCCGCGTCTATTGAGACAATCATGTGATTTTTGTCCTTGCTCCTGTTGATGTGTTGAATTATGTTAATTGATTTGCGTATGTTGAACCAGCTTTGCCTCCCTGTGATGAATCCAGTTTGATCATAGTGTATAATTTTTTTGATGGGTTGTTGTAGACGGTTGGCCAGTATTTTGTTGAGAAGTTTTGCATTGATGTTCATCAAAGATATAGGTCTATAGTTCTCTTTCTTTAATGAATCTCTGTCTGGTCTCCCTTATCTCTTTCTTTATGTTTTCACATTTTTCATTAATGATGTGTATGAATTGCATTTGTATAGCACTTGGAAGGCTCTCCTCTAGATTTTCCACTGACTGCTCCATTGCCTGTTTATGTTGGGTGGGAGATGCTATTCCTTGATTTGACATTTTTCTGACGTTCCATGTTCTGCCCATTTGAGGATGGGAGCAAGATTAGTACTAAACAAGATTATAATTTTTCAGATATATCCAACCTTGCCCTTTTTAGTTGGCTGACAATAACTATTATTTCTTTTACATTGGTAATAACACTCTCTCTTTTTTTACACTTACATACAAATCTAATACAATCAGAGATGACCAGTTTATGACCCAAACAATAAGCCCCTCAATCCAATCTCTATTGTATTTAAGTCCCTCTGGACCTAGAGTGTAATTGAACACCTAGATACACAGCATTGCTCAACCATCATCAAATGTAGATCCATGCATTATACGAGTTGAAGGATGAACAGAGGACCAGAGATAGAAAAATAATATGAAAGACGACAAGGGAGGTAGGAAAAGAATAATACAAGAGTGTAAGAATATTATAGTAATGAAGAAATAGTATCGTGTAAGGATAACTGACCTAAGGTGATAGACCGGTAGAATATTTGTGTAGAAAGTTTAGATGAACTTACATAAAACTTATCAAAATAAGAAGAGTAATTAGAAGAATAGATAGAGAAAAGAGAGAGGTTGTTATAGGAGATTTCAATGATACCAATTTAAGAAAGAAAAAAAAAAGAAAGAAAACAGCAACAAAATAAAAGAAAACAGAACACACACACACACACACACACTCACACAAAATGAAAACAAAAAGAAAAACAAAAAAAAAGAAAAAAGAAAAAAGGTGGGGGGAGATTCCTCACAGTTCTTAGTTCTTACCCAAGAGATACTAGGGTTGAGAACCCGGAGTTGAAAAAGCAGGTGTCTGTATCAATATGGATATCGTTTTTATTCAAACTGTACCCAGAGCTGTCACTGTGTCTCTAGGAACAACCACAGTGACAGCAGGATTGCGGGAAAAGAGAGGAGAAAAAAAGAAAAAATAAAATAAAAGGATTGAATCATAACAATAGAAAAAAAGGTGTAGGTTAAATGGCAATGAGAAAAACAAGAACATTAAAAATGCAAATGAAATGGGGTAAAAAAATTTTAAAAAATGGTATTCTTCAGTTTTTGTTTTTTTTTTTTTTGGGTGGGGGAAGAGGTTAGGAAACTTGTGTCTCCACTAAATTCTGGATCTAAACACTTCACAGTCTTTTTCTCTTGTGATTTGGCTTTGCGGTTTTTCGGATGAGATTGCTTGCTTGGTAAAACAAAGCTGAGAGATCCGCGGGCGGCTTTGTTTACTAGGTCTGTGGGCAGCGCAGGGGGATGGACTTCAGCAGCACTGGGACCGGATTTCTGGCTAAGGGATGTCTGGGAAATCCTTTGCCAGTTAGAAAGGTGGCACAGTCAGCAACACCTCTCAGGCTCCTTGCCAGCAGTCAAGATGGCGCTGCTCTCAGCTGGTGGGGGAGGGGTTCTCTCCCAATGCCATTCCCAGAGCAGAAGTGGAAACTTCTCCTCTGAGATACTCACAAATTGCTGGATTCTCCGGTTCCGTGAAGCTGGCAGGTCTGTTCACGGCCCGGTGTCGGCTCTGGGCTTGTGCAGGCTCTGTGTGGCTCTGTCTGCAGCCGGTGGGTCTGCGCTGATGTGGAGCGCTTTCTGTGCTCTGATTCAGAAGAGCCTTTGTCTCCCCGGCTGCTCCGGGGCAGAGCTCCAAGCTCTCTTTTTGAGCTGGTATTCTTCCTTTTTTTCCTTCTTTTCCTCTCTGTCTGAGTTCTCTGTGGTCCTAAAGCTTACTTAGGATCAATTTCTATTAGAGGACTGTCTCCTGCACTGCCAGTACATGAATCTTGGCAGGAGCTCAGTAAGTCTCACCCTGAACCACCGCCATCTTCCTCCGATCTGAGTGATGGGATTTCTATGTGAACCTTTTACTCAGTGATTTCATCTGTAATTCTGGTTCCTAACACAGAGCTATTTATCTGTTGAATTATTCTGGGTGAGGCTGGGGAGATTTCTGGATTTCATAAAACTCAACCAGGACTATACTATTAGAAATTTTAGCTCTATTACTACTTCTTTAGGAAATAGTTGCTTTTGAGTATGTGTTGATAATAGAAACTTCTGAAGTATTTCCAGTACCAGTACGCGGGTAGATTAGAACTAAATATAGCAGATCTTTGATAGACCAAGCAGGAAAGTCTTTGAGACTCTTATTTTGAACTAACTAGAAAAAAAACCTGAAATAAGGCTGTGATTCAAGTGGTAAAGCTCTAGCCTTGAGGAGTCCCTGAACTGAAGCTTAGAACTAGCAACTTCTCTTTCATGAGCACATGTGTGCATGCTCACATTCACACTTGCAGTGCAGGGTTAAGAAAACTTGCTGTTTGCTGAGCAGATGAATGTGCTCAGTAGTGTGGCCAGCCAGGGAAATATTAGAAAATCTACAACTGGCCACTTGTATCTTGCCCTAGGCATCTCTTCACATCATTACCATCTTTAAAGCTTTATGATCACTATTAATAAAATAATCTGATAAGTATAGTTTCTTGAGCTCTGTGAACTATTCTAGAAAATTTATCAAAACAATGATAGTATGATAGGAATCCCAATTTTCTCTGTGAAGTAAAAAATAGACATATCCAGAATCAGAAATGTACTTTCTTCGATAGGACAAGAGCAGGAAAAATTATTTGGTTTTTCTGATTGATTGACATAACAGTCTTGAGAATTTTTCTGTACTACCTGGCTTCAAACATCAATCAGAACGCATCACGCCGAGTAGATCAGCACTTCTTTACCAAAATCAAATGGAGTGAGTTAAAAATCTGGTAAGAATCTGGTTATTCCATGAGAACTCCTCTGTTCAGTGAAGTTGTATAATGTTAACATCCTTTACCAATAGGGAGAAGGAAGCAAGGCAGCCAAGATTCACACCTGAACTTGTGACAAAAAAGTCCATTTGATTCGAAGAAGAAAGCAGACAAAATGAAAACCTGAGTCCCTAACCTCTAACCCTAAACTGTAAACCCCACAATTCCAGCCAAGTTACTATACTTTGTGGCTTCAGTTTCTATGAAAGAGTGCTAGTTACTAACTCATTCATCTGCAAATTAAACACCTCATCTTTCAGCTATGATGAGAGGTTTCTCTTGCACCATTTATGATCAGTTTGATTTCTAATTACATGGGTCTTTTTGAGGAAATTAATCCAATGTATATGTATTTTAATTGGAAAGTAAATTCCTCCATATATATATTGTCAAAAATTCATTCATTTATTCACCACATACTTTTGTATGTGGTATTCATTTAAAAGGGAAACTTGATGACACAGGGAAACAGCCTGAGCACATGCTAACAAGGCTTGCAATATCTACTTATCTGGAGATAAGCAGAAGCCATACATGTAGAAGTCCAAGATGAAGACAATGACTCACAGAAACTGACTTTAGAATCAAGACTTTAAAAGTGAGAGTAGACATAACAGAATTCCTGTTCTGAAGTGAGATTCAGAGTGGTTTTTCAAAAAGGTGAATGAATGTATCAGTAACAAAGAGTTCTAATTATTGGCCACTATTCAAGATGAAACTTTAGAGAAAATGGGTATTTGAGATTCAGGTTTTGAAATGGAATATTTATTCTGCAAATCTCTCAAATTGGGCTGGGAGAGCCAGGCACAGTGGCTCATACCTACTCAGGAATCTGAGATCTGAGGATCATGGTTCAAAGCCAGCCCAGGCACTGAAGACCACCAGACTCTTATCTCCAATTAATTATTAGAAAAGTGGAATGGAGCTATAGCTCAAGGGGTAGGATGGTCACCTTGAGCTGAAGAGCTCAGGGACAGTGCCCAGGCTCAGAGCCCAATTCCCAAGATTGACCAAAAAAGAAAAAAATCTGCTAGAGTGTTTGTCTCTTGCCATTTAACCATACATTCCTCTATCTGTGCAAACTTACCATTCAAATGAAAATGTTCTTTTTGTAGGAAACTGAAATAGAGTTGAGATTCCAGAGGAAAAATGCTAAGGTTGTAAATGATTGTTCTGGGAGCTGTTGCTCCTGAGATGACTATTTTACAGATTACTTTTACCTAGCAGTAAACATTGAAACTGTGCTACGAGATTAAGGTTAGCTGGGTCTCCCCAAGCTGGTCCTTTGATACAGAACTCAGAGAAAGTACAATCTGTTCTTTTTCAAATCAGTTTGCATAATTCACTCTTTCTTGATAGAAGTTTCCAGCTTCTTTTGGTTCTTTGTACATATCAAAAAGCTTTGGTACCTCCAGGATTGCAATAACGACCTTAGCCTTACTCTCAAACAAAAGATTCATTATCAGGATTTTTGGTGTTTGTTTTGATATGTTATTCTTCTGGTGCTTGGGTTTGCACTAAGAATCTCCTTGTTCTCAATCAACTTTTTCATTCATTTATGACACTGAAAATTTACCATTTCCTCTGACTTAATTTCTATACAGCCATCTATGTAATAAACATTTATTAACATATATCATAGTAAGTTATGTTTGGAATACAAAGAAGACAAAACACTAACCAGGCTCTTATCCAGTAAGAAGATATCCAAAACCAAAAACCATTGTATCCATTTCTGCTTTAGATGATGATGAATCAAAGTGACAAGGTTGGAATTTAGGGACTCATACGTGCTTACTCAGCTAGTGCTCTACCACTTGAGTTATACCTCCGACTAGGTTTTGGGCTGTTAATCGGAGATGTACTCTCACAGGTTTTTCTGCCTCATCTGGCATCAAAGTGTGATTCTCTATATCTCAGCTTTTTGAATAGCTAGGATTACAGACATGAGCCACTGAATCTCAGCAAAAACTTTAAAATCCATATGAATATTTTCTATAAAAAATTGGAATACTTTCAAAAGTTCAATTTCAAGAACACTATTTTGTCCACACCTATTCAATGTTGTTTACAATGGAATATCTTTCAAGAAAAAGAAAAAGGTCGGAAATTGCATGCCCAATGACAAAGCAAAGCAATTTCCATGACCAGAGTTCTGAGACTATCTGGACTAACCATTTTATGTATTTGTTCTTTATGTTTTTTCAACTAGATGTCTAATTTTCATTTGTTAAAAGAATTGAGTCTGCATCAATATACCATTTCATAAACAATTTCTTTTCATTGTTAGCTTATATCAGTTACATGGGAGATTCTATTAATAAAGACATTTTTTGTTGTTTTTTTGTTGTTGTTGTTTTTTGCCAGTCTGGTGACTGAACTCAGGGTCAGCACTGTCCTTGGGTTTTCCCTCAAAGATAGAGCTCTAACACTTGAGCCACAGCACCACTTCCAGCTTTTTTCTATATATGTGGTACCAAGGAAGGGAACCTGGGTCTTCGTGTATGCTAAGCAAGCACTCTATCACTAGGCCAAAATCCCATCCCATAAAGAGGTTTTATTTAACAAAATATTGTATGCTATGAAACTTTCTAACTCTCTGAGAGATTAATCACGATTGATTTATTTTTTTTTTGTGCTTTCTTGGAGCTTGAACTCATGGCCTGGGCACTCTCCTTGGCCTTTTTTGCTGAAGTGCTCTACTACGTGAACCACAGTTCCACACTTGAAGCCTTTTGGTGGTTAACTGGAGATGAGAATCCCATGGTCTTTCCTGGTTTGGCTAGCTAGGAACCATGATCTCCTATCACAACTGTCTGAAAAGATAGGATTGTAGGCTTGAGAATGTAAAGCAAGTGATTCCTTCTTAAATTACACAGGAAAGGATTTGATCTATTTTGTAATATGACTTAAAACTGGTTATAATGAATAGTATAAAGTACTATATAATATTTCATATTACTTTATGAGTAAGTATATATTTCTATTTTCTGGGACCTTAATTTGAAATCCATTGATAAAATTTTGTAATTGTGTCTAAACAAATGTTTCTTATTAATTAAGGGGGAAAAGTCACATTTTTCAGATCAATACAGGGTCAGGAAAATGTGGTTTTATAAAAAAGTTGTTTGTATTGTGTCAGAAACAAATCTGGGCTGGGCAAAGGTGATTCATGTCTATAACCCTACACCAACTCAAGAGGCTGAGATATGAGTATCGGTTGAGAGTTACCTCAGGCAGGAAATGCCAAGAGACTCTTTGCCCTATTAACTAGTGAAAACCCAGAAGTGGAGCTTTGGCTCACAGGTTAGAATACTCTTCTCGAGGGAAAACAAAACAAACAAACAAAAAACCCCAAATAAGTAACAGCACCCAGGCCTGGATTTCAAAACCCAGTATGAGAACAAAGAAAATAATAAATAAAAAAAGAAAGAAAGAAATACTGTTTACTTTTCCAATTTGCCAGTATCTTCTTGTCTTCTATATATGGGCAACAAAAATCTCGTGCATATTTCTGCAACCTCAGTCATTTGTGTAAGCAGACAGCTATTGTCAGCTATGTTCAATATTTATACATGAGATCTCTTTTCTTGTAGGCAGACTTGTAGCTTCAGAGTCATTAATTATGACAGCAACACCTGTTACCTTATTCATAATTATCTTTTCCTTAATGAAAAATAATAATGACATTCTTTTTCAATGTCAGATCTTACAAACGTTTACAACCAGTGAAACAAGAGTTGATAAAATATATGGTGGTAATGGAGTTTTGTGTGACAGTCAACTATTCAGTAGAATATGAAACTAAGGTGATCTTGTATGTCATTTACCTTTTGTGAATTTCCTTACTCCTGACATGATTACAAAGTGTGGAGCAAGATACATGAACTCACCTTCAATGTCTAGGACAGAGCAAGAAAAAATGACAATGTATTTTTTGTGTTGTATAGTTTAAATAGTACATTGATTAAAAGTGGGCACAAAGATCATCTTTCAGGATGTTTGTCATTAGGAGTTATGCCTGAGGAAATGGAAAATAAAGAAAATAAAAAGGAATGCAAGGCATTGTTCTTTGTTTAATGAATTAGAGTAAATTAGGCATGGCAGGTGCTTATAATTACAGAATTCAGGGGAATATAAAGGTCCAGATTGGGCTGGATTGAGTAATGACACCTATTTCAAACCACAAACAAAGTGAAATTAGAAAAGACAAACAAGAACGTAATCTTTTTTCATTTCATGAATGTTGTCATATTGTGCATTTGCTATGTTTATGGTAGACATAATAAAAGGCAGAAAGATAGACTTTTACCTACTATCCATTTATCCATGTCTTAATTAATGAATTCAAATCAGTGCTGATTTAATGACCGTGACATATTTTATAGCAAGGTAGAAAAATTTTAGCCTTCCAGTTGTTTCCAAGATTAAGGAGGCAAACATTATATTAAGAATATTCAGGAGTTAGCTGTGGTAAATAATGATGCAGTGAACAGGATTGTGCTGGTAGCTTTCATGGGGCTTTGTTTGTGGTCATCCTTTAAACACCCAGGAGTAGGTTTGCTGGGTGATATATTTAATCTTTTGACAAACCTACATAATGCTCTATGTTTAGTCTTTTGAGGCACCTACATACTACTTTCCAGAGTGATTGAACAAGTTTCCTTTCCCACTAACAGTGTAGTAATGTTCCCTTTTGGATACATTGCCACCAGCATCTGTTATTATTAGTTTTTTTCATGAAGACCATTTTAACTGGAATAGGTGGAATCTCCATGTAGTTTTGATTTGTATATTTCTTTTATGACCAGAGGGGCTGACCATTTCTTCATGTGTCTTTGGGCCATTGTTTCTTTTTCAGAGAAGTCTTTCTTTAAGTGTTTAGCCCACTTATATGGAGTTTTCTTTGAGAATTTTTTGGGAAGTTTTTTTTTAAGTTCTAAGTGTGTTTTAGATATGAGGCCATTGTCTGATGTAAAGATCTCCCAAACTGTGCCTTTCTATGATTTCCCTCATTTATAATAACTAAAATATGTCTAAAATAGTTTTAGCAGACTATCACAATGACTCAAGAGTGATGTTGATATGACCATATAAAATGATGCTTATCTAGGTTTCTTTAGGTCTAGCCTACTTTACTTAATATGATTTTTTCCAAGTCTTTCAGTTTCCTTACAAATGGGGTGATGCCATTCTTTCTGATGGCAACATAGAATTGCATAGTGTATATATACCACATTTTCTTGGGGGGCACTGATGTTCACTCATTTGTAGTAATTAGTAAATGCCTTGGATTTTCCTAGCAGAGGACAATTGCTCAATAGCTGTGAACCTATGACCATGTAAGAAGAGGCTGAATGAAATGAAGTCCACGATATGGAAACAAGAGGTTTTTCTTTGTGGTTGTTGTTTTCAATGTACTGAGTGATGTTTTTCTTTCTTTGTCTCCCCTCCTTGGCTTATTTTCTGTTGTCACTGTAATTGACTTTGGTACCTGATCTATTGTACATACATTTATTTGAATTAGGGAAATGAAGGGGAAAAACAAAACAGTGGGACAAAGGACAAAGGGTGAACTAATGTAACAGGGATACACACAGACGATATGGTGGAAATTAACTCTGTGACTTGGAGGGGTGGAGGGAGATAAAGTGGGAGAAAAACATGGGAAGGGTAACATTGTCCAACAAAAAAACAATGTGCCCACTACATTATGTATGTAACTTTAACCCCTCTGTACATCACCCTGACAATAAAGTTAAATAAAAAAGAAAAAGAAATATACTAATGAAAACGAGTTCCAAGAAATGGAAGCAGAGGATTTTTTTTATTGTACTGTTTACCATTATTTTGTTTCCTTTCCCCACACCTCTCCTTTGATTTATTCCTGTTGTCACTGTTTTAATTTCCCTACCTTTTGTCTTGTATATAAATTTTTCTGATTTTGGGGAAGGAAGGAAAATCACAGAAATGGTGGGACACAGGTTAAACCCATACAATGATACTCACTAGGCACTACACTGGAAATGAATGTTACATCTTGAAGAGAGAGGTGCTGGGAGACAATAGGAGAAAATGAAGGAGGGGTAACACTGTTCAAAATAAGTGTACTCATTACCTTAGGTAACTGTAACTCCTTTTCATGACATGTTTACAATAAGATTATTTAAAAATTTGACTGGCATATTAAGGAATACTAAGTAATCAACAATGTTCAGTCACTGCTCAGATCTATAAAGTAGTCAAGAGCTAGGTGAAGAGAATAGAGTAAGTGTAAGAGAAGATAGGGAATGCCATTACTTTTTTTTTTTTGCTTTATAGGGCTATTATTTTAACAAAAAACCTTATGCCTGCTAACCCAATGATGAGTCATATTTCTAGGGATTTTATCTCTGATTATACTTTAGAGAAGGTATCAATTTTTACCCAATGTGACAGAACCATAGTCCTCCTATTTGAACTTCCTTCTGTACCTAGGATAATAAGCATGCAACCATCTTGTCCAGGTATTATTTAGGTCACAAGGGCAATGCAGAACTGGGAATTTCCTGATCTCTGACTCCTAATTAGGGATTATAAGCCAACTCAACCCAAATCAATAAATTATGTCATCTATGTTTTCTCTCACACATTAACAGACAGAGAATGAAACTCTAGACACCAAGTCTTAAGAGACTTAAAACTATAATGTTTTTCCTTCCCTCCTTTGTAGGAAAATTCTTGTATTCTCCATCATTTCTGGGTCCAATTTTTTGGCTTCCATTCCATAATTTAAAAGGAAAAGCCACAGAAATTAACTTTGATAGCTGGATTTATTGACCAAATTCTTGCTCATGACACGAGACACTAATGTGTTCCATGTGACAATTTGGTCTTAGCTAATCTGTAGCATTTCACATACTTATTATTCCTCTGTAATGTACCTCCCTTACTTACAAGAGAGTTATATACCAATAAATACATCTAAATCAACATTCTGAAAATAATCTAAGTGAAAAATGTACTTAATATACCTAATCCATCAAGCATCATAGCATAGAAACAAAAAACCCTGTAGATTAATGGTTGCTTACCTTTGGGATCCTGTGGCTGACTAGAGCCTGTGGCATTTTTTCACTTACAAGACTTCCTAGTCTTACAAGGAAACATTTGTAAGTAGCAAAAAAGGACCAAAGTTGAAAATGTGAAGGAGGGTTTCCTTTGAATGGTCTTTTACTTCAAAGTGATCATAAAGCTGATAAATGGTAAGTTCAAGCAACATTACTTTAGAAATTGCTTGTAATCTTGTTGTTTCCCCCTTTCCTATCCTATTACAAATAAAATAAACATATATACACTACATCAGATAACAAGGTAGGATATGGTAACAATATGAGATAACCAAGGGACAACAAAAGAGATGAGAAATAATATAGTACATTAAGAAGAAGATGAAGGGGGAGAGAAATGGGGACAAAAACATGAGAAGCAGTAGCAATGTTTGTGAAGTAATGCACCTTCTAACTGGAAAATACAATGTAACCCTTCTATTAATTACAATAAAATATATTAAAAAAGAAATTGCTTGTAATATTTCTTCACTTGATGTCCAGGAATCCATGTTCTCTTGTCTTTTTTTTAATCTCTTTGATTATGTGTTCCCCTCTATATTCAATTATTTTCATTTTTTCATCTACTAAGGTTGATGTTTTAGTTTACCTAGCCTCAATTTATATCCACATTTCTGATTACTTTACTCAGATCCATGGCTGCAAGTATAATCCTTAAGTTCCTTACGTCAAATTAGTATCTCAAAACCAAAATTTCTTTTTGAAACTGCTGATATGAACACAAGTGATCCTTCAACATCTTTGTACATGTCTAGCTGCTATCTTGAATTCATCAAATCCAAACTGTAAACCCCGATCTTCCACCTCCACCAACCAAGCACTACTAGGGTAATTTTTTCTATCAGCCGGAGTCCTTAACCACACAGTTTCCCAAAGCAAAATCTTGAAGTGATTCTTGATTACTTTCTTCTCTCAAACTTTATATCTATGCCATCAGGATGTCCTGTTAGTTCAATTTCCAAAACTAGAATCTTATTAGTTCTCACCCATTGCTAAATTTGTGGAAAAGAAGCAACATAATCTGTGTATTATTGTGACTGTAACCTATATGAAAGTAAATCTCCTCTAAAAAGACAAAGCAGATTTTAAAACAGGTAAACCCAAGTGGTAACTCCAGAGATTAAAAAAAGACCTGGTTAATAGCTTCTAATTTCATTTGATGTTAAATGCCTAGCAGATCTTTGACAAGGGAGCCAAAAATATAGAATGGAAGAAAGATAGCCTCTTCAACAAGTGGTGCTGGCAGAACTGGTTAAGCACCTGCAGAAAACTAAAGTTGGATCCTTCTTTGTCACCCTGCACTAGAAGTAACTCCAAATGGATTAAAGACCTGGAGGTAAAACCTGACACTGAAAACTTTACAAGAAGGAATAGGAAATACACTGGGCCTCCTTGGCACAGGTGGAAACTTTCTTAATAAGGACCAGGAATCACAGCAAATCAGAGAAAGGCTGGATAAGTGGGACTGCATTAAACTGTAGTGCTTTTGTATGGCAAAGGACATAGCTAGTAAACTAATCAGGAAGCCTACAGAGTGGGAGAAGATCTTCACTAACCATACAACAGACAAAGGCCTCATATATAAAATATATCAACAGCTCAAAAAATTGAATCAATCCAAAACTAATCTCCAAAGTAACAACCATCCCATTAAAAGATGGGCCAAATACTTAAAGAGAGTCTTCTCTGGAAAAGAAATAAGAATGGCCTATAGACACATGAAGAAATGCTCAACATCTCTGGTCATAAAAGAAATGCAAATCAAAACAACTCTAAGATTCTACCTCACTGCAGTAGTTAGAATGGCCAGGATCAAGAAAACTAATAACAACAGATGCTGGAGGGGATGTGTCCAGGAGGAATCACTAGTACACTGTTGGTGGGAGTGCAAACTCGTTCAACCAGTATGGAAAGCAGTATGGCAGTTCCTCAAAAGGCTAAACATAGACCTCCCCTATGACCCAGCAATTCCACTACTTGGCATTTACCCAATCATCCAGAAACAAGACATAATAAATCCACCAGCACAACAATGTTCATTGCAGCACTGTTTACCATAGCAAAGATATGGAACCAACCCAGATGCCCCTCAGTTGATGAGTGGATCAACAAGATATGGTATTTGTACACAATGGAATTCTATGCTGCTGTCAGAAAGAATGACATTGCCCCATTTGTTAGGAAACAGACTTAGAAAAGATCATATTAAGTGAAGTAAGCCAGATTCAAAGGAACTTAGGCTCAATGGTTTCCCTCATTTGTCATAATCAGTAGAAACCTTGGACTCTCCTAGCAGAGATTTGCAATAGAGCAAAACCTTGATACAAAAGGCTGTATAGTAGGACGCTAAATGAAAGGATCTCTAGGATATAGAAACATAAGTCATGTAATGAATGATTGTTGTTCTTATGGTTGTTCTTTTGCTGTACCTTGGTTATCTCATATTGTTACAGTATCTCACTTTGTTACCTGATATATCAGATATATTTGTATTTGGTTATTTGAAATTGGATAGGGAAGAGGGAAAACAAGATGAGGGGTGGTGGTGGGGGGAGGGAAAAGGGGACCAAGACATGTGAAAGGGTATCAATGTATGGGAATTAATGCACCATCTATCTGGCAAATATCATGTAACCCTTCTATTAATTACAATAAAAATATATGAAAAAGAAAAAAAAGGAAACTTCCTATACTGTGGGATCCCTGGCCATCTCTGTCATTCTCCTTAACTTAGACTAGCAGTACATACTCACTTTTTCTGCATTTCTTTTTTAGGGACCTTATTTTATTTGTTTTCTTCTTTATTTGCTCCAAATTAAATGTTCACATTGCAGCCTGTTTGGCAAGAATATGTCAGTTCACTTGTTTAAGTCAGTTAGAGAGCAAAGAACAAAAATCAGTAGCGAGATTCCAGGAAAACATTAGCAAGGGGTTTATTATTATTAAAATCATTCAAAGTTTTAATAGATTAATGTGTTAAGTAAAAAGTTAAAGTCTGGCTTCAGTGGCTTATGCTGTTACCCTTGTTATTCAAGAGGCTGAGATCTGAAGACTGTGGCTCAAAGCCTGCCAAAGTAGGAAAATCCATGTGATCATTATTTCCTCAATAAACTACCAAGAAATCCAGAATTGAAGTTGTGACTCAAATAGTAAAGCATTAGCCTTCAGCACAAAAATCTCAGCCAGAGTTGACCTGTCCCTGTATTCATGCTGTAGCACTGGCGGCAACAACAACAACAACAACAAAAAGATGTTATTTGTGATTTTGTCAAAAATAATTGATTTGGAGATTAAAGAAAATCCTTAGGCATATCATTATCTTCATGCCAGGGGATCTATAAATTAATATGAGATAATCTAAAGACTCACAAATTGAAAGAGCATCATGTTCCCAATCACTTCTACCCTCACTTTTGTACAAGAGAAAGTAAGAAAGTAATTAAGAAAATTAAGTAAATAAACATAATCCTAATGGATCGGTGATAGTTGTTCAGCTTTTTCTGGAAAATTACTATAAAGGCCACTACACTGACACCAGCATGTTTGTTTTTATGTTTTGTGAGAGGAAAGATGAGACTTTAGGCCAAATTGATTTTTAAAAAATGAAACAGCAAAGCATGCTATCCCTTGGGAAGTATTTGAATTTATACTCCATTGAAGTGATAATAAGATAATGGCTTTGAAGCCTAGATTCATATAAAAATTCATAAAGATTACTTTCTAGATGGATCAACTAACAGAATGTTGTTTTATGTATTCAGAGGTGTCATTGTCTGTGACATTACACCTTCCTGATGGATGATCTTACCAATGTGCAACTGACAGTTATTTCAAAGAGTCCATAGGTATAGTCAGCAGGGCTGCCTGAACTCTTAGCCTTGGGTTCTGTCTGCTGTTTTATTCCAAAAACAGCCCATCTCCAATTACTATGCCTTTGTGGCTTGCTGTAGTTTCTTTTCTGTAGATGATGTTATATTTGTTAAAATAATGCTTTAGGGTTCTTTTGGAATATTACTATTATGTGTCATATAGGAAAGTAACCTTAAGAATTTTTAATTATTATTAATAACACTCAGACTTCTCTTTTAATATCATAATCTTAAAATGTAAATTTTCCTTACTTTTGGACCAAAGGACAAATTAAATAAATGTTTTGCTGAGAAAGTATACAATAGTTTTTTTTAAATGAATTGGGTTTTGTAAGGTCAACTCAGAGCCAAGTTGGAAGATTTTAACTATATTGTGTGAATTTCCCAAAAGGATCTGAAATGCATTTATCTGTTTTTTCTTTTTTTCACTAATGCTACCTTAACAAAATGAATAGTATAAAGTATTTAACTACCCACTAACTAAAAGTATGACAACAACAAAAATAGGGACAGGCTCTATTGAGTATATTAAAAGAAATACAACCACCTCAGTATAAAAATGAACCAGTTATGGATGAAGGGCCATTTGGCTGAAACATCTGTTGCTCACTGACTAAGGGGGTTCACTTGCAGGAGCTGAATCATTAGGAGGGAGTAAAGGAGAATTTCATCAGTAGAAAGAACAAAGTGTGCATAATCTCTTATGGTCTTTGCTTAATTTTTCTCTGCTCCAGTGTCTTCAGAGACAAAACTAATTCTTGCCTTTGAATATAGGAAGAATTTCTCACACGAGGATTTTATGAGCTACATTAGAGAAAATATGGATAATTGTTTGATATTATGCTTTGAGAAAGAAGTGAAGGGAAGATCAGAAAGATTTTATACCTCAGTTTTTTGTTTTTGTTTTCCTCAGATGTCAGGGTGCCATATCTTGGAGGAGAACATTGTGAATGACACTAATTACTATAAGAAACATGGAATATTGTGGTTCTTCAGCAAAAAGCTCAAGCTTCCATTACATGTTGTCATTTTCATCCTTTCTGGTGTCAGTGCTCGAGCCTGAATTCAGGACTTTCACTCATTTTATTTTTTATTTTATTTTATGTTTTTGCAGTCGTGGGACTGGAACTCTGAGCTTGGGCACTGTCCCTGAGCTCTTCAGCTCAATGCTACCACCCTTCCCTGGAGCCACAGTGCCACTTCTGGTTTTCTGGTGGTTAACTAGAGATAAAGAGTCTCATCAGCTTTTTAATGCCTGTGCTGTCTTTGAACCAGTAACCTCGGATCTCAGCCTCCTGAGTGGCTAGCATTAACAGGTGTGGGCCACCATGCCAGGTGAGGGCTTTCACTCTTGCTTAGATTTTTTTTTTTTGCCCCAAGGCTGGTACTCTTCCACCTGGGTCACACCTCCATTTCCAGCTTTTTTTGATGGTTAATTAGATTTGTCTGTTTGCTGTGGTTTTTAACTTGCTCCTCAGATCTCAGCCTCCTGAGGCTGAAGGAGGACAAGCTACTGCTAGCCAGTGTATTACTGTCTTAATAAACTGTCCAGCAAAAAAAATCTTTAAACTCAAAACTTTAGTTTTATTTATTACACTAATTTTAAACCCCAATGTGATGTGTTTACTAGTTCATGCAAAGGAACAATTTCAGCAAAAAGTACTCTAGCAATTACCAAGTGACTATGGTGAAATTTATAATGCAGTAGCAGTAAGAATATATTATATGTCAATATGATTTAATATAAAGGGCTTACTTCTTAGAGTTGGATGAAAGCTGACACTCATGTGTTTATATTTGAGTGTCTCTGGATATTTTATTTCATTATTTAGAATATCTGCTTTCTTGTTCTGAAAAGATAAAAGGCATATATAATTTAAATGTTTTATTTTTTATGAAATAACAACCATCCATCAATAAAATACTCACATTTTTTATAAAATTCTATTTTTATTGTTCACTTAAATGTGACATCTAGAATTGTTTTACGTTCATAGGAGTTTTCACTGCTGCTTATAAAAGCAATTGATTTTTCTTGCAGAGTATGCACCATGCAAAATGCATCAAGCTAATTTATGACTATATATACTCTATATTCCATGTATGTTTGAATATGAAAATATATGTGTATATGTTATATGTACATTAACCACATAAAATTTGGAACTCAAACTGATTTAACAACAATATATTTTATAAAATGTACTGTCTTATGAATTTCCCTCTAATCACGTCATCTAGGTGAATAAAGTCGAGGGCTGATTTCACTCTTTTTTACACTGATCCATTCTCAGAGTCCATACCTGTGCTTTACTAATTACAAAATATTTCTCTTATTTAGATTGATTTACCCATACAAACTTTCATTTTTTAACCTAGCTCTACACATTCCTAGCTTATATTGAGCAGTGAATTTCTGTTCATTCTCAATTTTTAAGCCTTTGTTTATATACCTAGCACTATCCGTACCTAACTTTCTATGCTGCTGAGTAGATTAGAAATAAATTGTGGGAATAACTCACTGAAGGAAAGGCAAAAAGGGAAAGACCAGACAGACCCGAGAGCTGGTGACTAAAAGAGACAGTTGCTCCTTTTCCTGAAGACCTGGAGAAACCAAGATAAGCCCTGATGGAAGCAAAACCCTAATGACCTGAAGCAGGGGACCCATGCAGGGGACAGGGACTATCACCTTGGGGATATAGAGACAGTGACCCAACCAGATACAAAGGCAGTTGAGACTTGCTCAAAGGTATATAAAGTAGCAGGTCTTAATTCTCTACATTGAGCTACCTGTTTCCAGGCAGTGTTCTATTTCTCTCATTGGAGAAGTCTGTAAAATCCTCTTCATCCTTTTCTTTTACTCCTCGTCTACTTCCTCCTACTCCTACTCTTTCTACTCCTTTTCCTCTTTGCCCTCAAAGCACACGGACACTGTCTCATAAGACATACAGTGGCCTGCCCTGAAAGCAGCCATCATAGCCTGGAGGTTGCCTGTGGTGAAGAGAATCTGCTGTGGAGAAGTCGACTTCTCCTTGTAAACATGCTATCGATCAGGCTTACCCTTTCTGGATTCCAAGGTGGCTGGGGGTGAATTGCTCAGGAAAAAGACAGGTATAAATTGGAGGCAGGTTGGCAGGCTGTTTTTGTTTTCTTTTTTTTCTTCTTGCTTTTTGTTAATCCATAAGAATTATGGAGTCATTGCTTCTCAGAAAAACCTGTTCAAGTACCTGGTAAACTCTAACTATAGAAATACAAACCTCACTAGTTGGTGTAAACTTGTACAAACTGTGTTTCTGGAAACTTAAGGGAAGTGATCACTTGCTCTGGTGGCTGAAAATTTTACATCATATATGGGAAACGACTTTTAGGATTTTATTTTCATCTTCCCAATTATCTCTTTTATCTTCTGATGAGTGATTCTTGTCAAATTTATCTTTTGAGGCAACGGTTATCAGATGTTAGAGAAACAGGGCAGAAATTTACATTTCAAAGGAATAAAGCTTAAATTTGAGCTTAAGCTCTTTTTCTAAACAACGAGAGAAGATTGAAGTAAAAATCTTGGTAGAAGAAGACTAGGAAACACACACACACACAAACACACACACACACACACACACACACAAGCAAAGGTAAGATAAGTGAGTCTGATTTTAATCAATGCATTCTCCATCCTTTGGTAAATTAGTTCTTATTCTTTCTTTATCCAGACACAGAGAAATTTTTACAAATAGACATTTCTTTTTGCTCATGAGTTTCTGAACCAGCTGAAAATAATATTTATACTATGAGGGAATGTCTTGAAGACTAATTGAGCTAGATTGCTTGTTTTGCAGCTTGTGTTTATAGATTATATTAAAACATTAAAGGGATATTTAAATTCCTTTCTTTCTTTCTTTCTTTCTTTCTTTCTTTCTTTCTTTCTTTCTTTCTTTTTTTTCAGTCCTGGGGACTGACTCAGGGCCTGGGAACTGTCCTTGGACACTTTTTGCTCAAGGCTAGCTCTCTGTCACTTGAGCCATAGCACAACTTAAGTCTTTTTCTGAATATATATTACCAAGGAATCGAGCCCAGGTTTTCGTGCATGCTAGGCAACCACTTTACCACTAGGCTACACTCTTGGCCCTATATTTATTTATTTTTGACAATTCTACATTGACAAAATCTATTTATACAGGTTATTTCCTACAGCATATATAAACATATTGCGGTCATATTTTGGCAATTCTACCAGCATTTTAAACATTTTCATTTTTATAACATTTGTTATCATCCATCACCAACAGTCTTTAATATTATTGAGGTGAAAGAAAATTGATCTGTAAAGAGATAGGGCTGTATCCTTAAGCTGAAGAGCCCACACCCACGCCCAGAATTCAAGCCCTATTACCCTCAGGAAAAAAAAAAAGAAAGAAATAGAAAGGACAAATAAGAAAATTGAACTGGAAGGTAGATAGGGATTGAAAGTGATGGATACAATACAAGGTGATCCACCTGTGGACTTTCCTGGTGGGTTTTGTTCCCATAATACCTGGGGTACCTTCCCAAAATGTCATTTTGTCTCTCATAATACCCCGAGTTTTCACTCAAAATCCTTTGGAGGTAATTTGGTAACGTTTCAAGCCTTACTAGGAATGGCCAATCACATCTATTTTTGTGCTTATGCTCCACTGTTAGAGAACAACATGAAATTCGAGGCTAAGGGGCCTTTTATTGACCAATCATGTCTGGGATAAGAGGAGAATTAATCAAGCATAAAGGCCACTTCTTTTTTATTTTTTTTGGCAGTTCTGGACTTGAACTCGGGGCCTGAGCATTGTTCTTGGACTTTCTCAAGGCTAGAGCTCTACCACTTGAGTCTCAGCACCACTTCAGGCTTTTCTCTATGTATATGGTACCGAGGAATCCAACCCAGGTCTTCGTGCACACTAGGTAAGTTCTGTACTACACCAAATTCTCAGCCCCCATTAAGGAAATTTCTTTTGGGAAATTCATCAGATTCGCAGTTCTGCAGTTCCTCTCTATGGTGACTCTGTATTCTGCTTTGGCTCCCAATAACATTACCTCTACCTTACTAGACTTCATTCCTCTTTCTCTTAACTCTTTACCTGCTAGAGAAACAGACCTCCACATGCATATAACATTGTTATCATCATTTGGAGTGCCATGTCACATAACTAAATGAGAGATTACATTTAATTAGAAGTATCTATCCATTCTCCTGTCTCAGTCACTCTCATTTCACCAAGTCAAGTCCATATACTTGCTGCTTGAAAACAACCAAGCAGCAACCAAAAACTAATAGTTGAACAACAAAAAGAAAGTTTATTTAATAATCCAGCAAAAACAAAAATGAAAAAAGTTGAAGGCCTACCCGGGCGCCTGTCATCCTATCTATTGAGGAGACTGAGATCTGAGGATCAAGGTTCAAAGCCAGCCTGAGCACAAAAGGACCTGAGGCTCTTATGTCCAGTTAACATTTAGAAAATGGGAAATGGAGATCTTTGCCCACTCTGTATGCTTTCTAGTTAGTTTGCTAGCTATGTTCTTTGCCATACAGAAGCTCTGCAGTTTAATGCAGTCCCACTTGTCCAGATTTTCTCTGATTAGTTGTGTTTCTGGGTCCTTATTAAGAAAGTTTTGACCTGTGCCAAGGAGACCTAGTGTGTCTATGATTCCTTCTTGTACTAACCAAACAATGGACAAAGGCCTCATATCTAAAATATGCCAACAGCTCAAAACATTGGATCACTCCAAAACTAATCTCCAAAGAAACAACCATCCTTTCAAAAGATGGGCCAAAGACTTAAGGAGAGTCTTCTCTGGAAAAGAAATAAGAATGGCCTATAGACACATGAAGAAATGCTCAACATCTCCGGCCATAAAAGAAATGAAAATCAAAACAACTCTAAGATTCCACCTCACTCCAGTTAGAATGGCCAGGATCAAGAAAACTAATAACAACAGATGCTGGAGGGGATGTGTCCAGGAGGGATCACTACTACACTGTTGGTGGGAGTGCAAACTCATTCAACCACTATGGAAAGCAGTATGGCAGTTCCTCAAAAGACTAAACATAGAGCTCCTCTATGACCCAGCAATTTCATTACTTGGCATTTACCCAACCGTCCAGAAACTAGGGCATACTAAATCCACTAGCACAACAATGTTCATTGCAGCACTATTTACCATAGCAATGGTATGGAACCAACCCAGATGCCCCTCAGTTGATGAATGGATCAACAAGGTATGGCATTTATACACAATGGAATTCTTTGCTGTCATCAGAAAGAATGTCATCGTCCCATTTGTAAGGAAATGGAAAGACTTAGAAAAAATCCTATTAAGTGAAGTAAGCCAGACTCAAAGGAACATAGGCTCACTGGTTTCCCTTATTTGTCATAATCAGTAGAAACCTTGGGCTCTTCCTAGCAGAGATTTATAATATAGCAAAACCTAGATAAATAAGGCCATATCATACTACTCTAAAAGAAAAGACCTCCAGCATATAGAAACAAAAGCCATATAATGAGTGATTGTTCCCCTTAATGTACTATATTATCTCTCTTCTCTTTTGCTGTCCCTTGTTTATCTCATATTGTATTTCACCTTCTTATCTGGTATATTGTATATATACAAATTTGGTTATTTGAAATAGGATAGGGAAGGGGAAAACTAGATGAGGGGCAGGGATGGGGGGAGGGAAATGGCGACCAAGACATGAGAAAAGGTATCAATATTTGTGAAGCAGTGCACCTTCTATCCGGTGAATATAATGTAACCCTTCTATTAAGTACAATGAAACTATATGGAAAAAAAATAAAATGGGAATTGGGGCTTGGCTCAAAGATAGGGCGGTAGCCTTGAACCGAAGAGCTCAAGGACAGCACACAGGCTGAGTTCAAACCCCTTGACCCACAAAAAAAATTAAATAATGCTTTTCCTAGCTCCCCTCTAAGTATACAAGTAAGATGAAGAGTTGCAAAAAAAGCCCCCCCAAAACAAAAACAAAACAAAAAACAATCAAACATTTAAACTAAAATCTAGAAATGAGGAAAGCCTGACAAAAGCCAATTGCTGGTAGCTCATGCCTGTGATCCAAGTTACTCAAGAGGCTGAGATCCTGAGTATCACAGTTCATAGCCAGCCTGAGCAGGAAAGTTCCAATTAACCTTCAGAAAATTAGAAGTAGAGCTGTGGCTTAAATTTATAGAGTGTTAGCCCTAAGCCAAAGAACTGAGACAGCAACAGGCCCTGAATTGAAGACCCACAACTGATCAAAGCAAACAAAACCAAACAAAATTGTCAAGGGAGATTTAAAACCATAAACATAATATCAGATAAATTGTGAGCTCAAAGAAAAAGTCTTAAAGAAATCGAAAGTGCTAGTACAGTGAACAAATGATAAGAGAAAGTCTTATTGATATTATGAAATATTTCTGTGCAGAAAATTTACTCCAAATCTAATCCAGAACAAAGGAGAGGAGAGAAATAGAGGTGAAGCTGGGCCCAGTGGCTCCAACCTGTAATCCTAGCTACTAAGGAGGCTGAGATCTGAAGACTGCAGTTCAAAGCCAGCCCATGCAAGAAAGTCCATGAGACTCTTATCTCCACTTACACACCAGAAAACTAGAAGTGATACTGTTGCTTAAGTGGTGGAGGGGTAGACTTGAGCTGAAGAGCTCAGGGACAGCACACAGGCCCAGAGTTCAAGCCTAAAACCACCACCACCACCAACACCCAAAAACAAAAAAAAGGAAGATAGAAACAGAAATAAAGAAGCAAAGTGTGATGGTGAAATAGTATGGAAGTAGGCTTAAGAAAATTGACAGGTGAGAATGCTCTTAATAGATGAACTCAGAAATCTGTCTCTTTGGATGGAACATACTAAAATATTTTGGATCATGAGAAGGAATAAATGAAACTGGTTTTTAGATCTTCAGCCTAATGCAGAGTTTCAAGTTAAGTCTGACTACTCATTCCCTGATGAAGGGAGATTAAAGGGATTAATTACATGCCATTAACAGGAAGATAACAATTTATTACATCATCAGACATCTTTTGGGGAAGAGACATTGGCTTCATGTCAAATAGGAAGAATTAGGAGAAGGAAGTGAGAATGGTATGCACAGGTATAAAGAAACTTTGGTCATGGGTGGGTATGTGGCCTGTTTGGCTGTTAGCTCAGTCTTGTTCCTAGAGAAGTTGGTTTGTTTATTAATGAAAGTGAAAAGAAGCAAGGTGGTCTCTGAGCCAAATGAGGAAAATAATTCCTAGCTCTAAAACAAAATGTATATGTAATCAAGGGAGAAAATGACCTGTGAAACAGAAGGAGGTAAATATAGGAAAAGAGCTAGATATATTTACAAATACATGGTTGGTTTATCAAAACAAAACAAAATTTTGCCTGCATGCCAAATATGTCAGTAAATGCCATGTTAAATCCTTTGATAAAGATAAAGTGTTCCAAAGGGTTGTAAATTATGTAGAGGAATACAACCATATTTGATCAAATCAGAGCATCTAATTTTTTCAGTGTTTGAACATGAAGATCTCGACACACCTAACAAAGCATCATAGATCATCATTAAAACTTGTATTTTTTTAAAGTTAACCACACATGAGCATTGTTATTTAAAGAGTTACAGAGGAGCCACACTTTGATTAGTTTTTGTAAATATTTAAATATCTGGCTGAATTCTGTGACTGCAGGAACAATACTTCCAATGCCCAGTAATGTACCTGGTTTACCAGTGGCATTTTATTCATGACATTGTCACATTAAAGATGTAATAAATGCCATGCTTGAGTTAATAATTGTAATAACTAACATTTATCGAGTATTCTCTATGTCCTGGGTGTTATTACCAAGGCTGCGAGATTGTTATCTTATTTATTTCCTCCTGCTGTCCCATGGAGTTCAAGAAAAATAGTACTATTAATCTTCATTTTAAAATGAGATAACCCATGCATGAAAAAACTAAATGAGTTGCACAGTTACACACAACCAGTAAATGAGGATTGGTGGATAAGTACTGGAGGCAGTGGCCCAGTGAGAGAGAGTTATACAAGTACAGAGTAAATTCCTGGCTCTTCTGAAAAGTTTCTTTTTTTCTTGCACTGTTTTCTCATTATCTTTAATTTCAAAAATATTACTTTAGTAAAAAATAGGATATTTATTTTGATTGCTAGACTTGCTCTAATACTTGAACCATAGCTCCATTTTGGTCTTTTTGGTATTTGAATGGAAATAAGAGTCACACAGGAATTTCTGCCCTGGCTGACTTTGAACTAACAATAGCAAACGTACTATTCACTTCTGCCTGAGTGTCCAGCCTTGTCTCTGGCATCTAATAAACCTTGGCTTCTCTTATGCTCCTGTCTCAGTACAGCCTTTGGCCAATCCAGGGCTCCAAATACCTAAGACAGGAGTGTATTATAGAATCATATTTTACCTCTACATGAAACCCACTAATACTTAGATGAGAGATGAGGTTTAAGAAAGTAATACTGAGAAGGTCAATTTTATCAAAGCATATTGACCTTTCATTGATCAAAATGAAATTTGTATGAATATTTGATGAATCCTAATAAAAATGAAAAAACGAATATTTGCACTCCCAGAACACTCGGCACCTATGTCCCTCAGGTCTCTATCATCAAAAATCTAAGTTATCACTTTCCAATTCATTTTCAGAGTGAAACTGGAGATCACTTAAATGGACCAGGAGGGACCGATGGTCTGAATTGTTTGAAGAAAAATAATGTTGGAGAGGCAGGAACAGAACACTTCAGGTAAGAATGAGTGACAGCTGGGCTCCAGTGGCTCAAGTCTGTCATCCCTAACTACTCAGGAGCCTGAGATCTGAACATCTCAGTTCAAAGCCAGCCTGAACTGAAAGGTTTGTGAAACTCTTATCTCTACTTAACCACCAAAAAGGAAAAGAAAATTGCCATAAGTGTATATGTGAGTCAGGTGGTAGAGCACTAGCCTTGAGTGGAAAAAGTAAGGGACAGCATCAAAGCCCTGAATTCAAGCCCCAGAATTAGCACAAAATAAAATAAAATTAGTCATCATAATCACTGCATCCCATTGAGACCATTAGTTTGAAATCATTCTGTTTTAGCATGCCTGTCCTTGCTAGATTATAAATATTTTCTTTAAAAACTTAAATTTGAAAGTAAATGCTAGCATTACCTGTCAATACTAATTTCCTATCTTACTACTTTTAGTATAAGATTCAGCATTCTGTAGCCCTCTGGTTAAATTCTTTAATCTTAGGTTTCAAGAAATGAATTTTTTCCAAAAAATTCTCCCCAAATATCTTGAAAATGAAGTTCTGTATACTTGTCATAGTATAGATCTACAATCTCTGATATTGGTAGAGTTGTGAAATAATTAGGCATTCTGACACAGACTAGATTTCCAGTTGCTTTATTATTCATCATCACTTTTGACTGAAGATCATTCAAACTTTTATTTAACAATAATGACAATAGTAGGCAAATTGGGTTAAGGTCAGGAGAGTGTCAAAAATATATTTGTGATGGTCGAATTATTCCTTGGAAGCAAAATTAATAAATTATTATGATCGCAATTCTCATTTATCCTTAACCAAACGGGGATATTGATAGATTCAAATTCAGTTACTCCTTTTTAAAAAATCTGCACTTACTTTATACTGCATCCGAAATCATTTGAAAGTAAGATTTCAACTCAAGGTTACACTAAATGTGTGGTGTGCATTCAGCTATGTTTATACATGCACGTGTGGGGGGGGGGGTGTGTAAACATGATGGTTTGGAGTTTGTGGTACCTATATGCTTTCTATTTCCATTTCACCATTACTACATGAACTCTATGTTTCTGTCTTCTTGTTCCACCATAAGTAATAGAGCCCCATAACTTCCTGATGAGTGAATCATGCAAAAAGCAACAGACTTGTTTCTTAGTTTCATAGTAATAAACAGTCTCAGGCTCTCTACAGATCTGACTTACTCCATATTAAGTCCCAGGAAATATCTTTCCATTATTCAACAAGAAGTCCTCACTGCCAACTTCTAGGATTTCTGGTTGCCAGAAGATGCTTCACTGCCTAACAGGTGTAACCCCAATCTCCTAAATGGCATGATGTCCCTCCATACACCTCTGGAACCACTGGATAGGTCAGATTTTGCAGAAGCCTTGGCACTGTTAGTCTATGGCATTGGTGCCTTTTGATATCCTCGATGTAAAGATTTTATAGTAATACTAGTGATCGTCAGTGGCGTTTTTTTTTGTAGCCCTGACATTGCCAATGTTCTGTGTGAAAAAAAGGACCTAATTTTAATTTCAAGCCTTTTTCCTCTCAGAATAAAAAAATGCTTGTTCATTAAAAAATGAGACAAATCAACCTGGTAAGCTGCATACTTCACTGTACTTCACTGTGCAAAATTTAGTGACTTAAATAATTAGACATTAATTCAATGGAGGTATCACAACTTGCCTTTATTCCAATGTTGAGGAACATTTTAACTCATGTAACATCTATGTAAAGAATTATAGAATTAAATCAATGAAAAAATCTACTTTATAATGCCCATATATTGAATGTTTAAATATAAAACATGATAATATGCTCAAAATTTTCAATACATTATTAAAGAACTGAAATGTGGATATATACCATATTGTAAAGAGAATACTAAAAACTGAGAAAAGTAGTTTATATATTTACAATACCTCTCATCCAGATACTCAGGCACCAAAGAAAGAATTCTTATTACAGGAGTAAATGTAGGTTTACATGAAATTTACCTGGAATCTCACAGTATAACTGTATATCACATCTGGTTTTTGACTTGGTTTGCCTTGCACAATATAACTCTTCTGATTCCTTTTATGATAGATGGTATAATTACTTCTTCCTACACTCTTACACTCTGTCTCACCTATCATGATTTTATATACATACATGTGTCTATTTATGTAAATATGCAAATGTGTATAATATATTATAAATCTATACATAATATACACATTATAACATATATGTACACACATATTCCTTTCACAGGAATACATATCTATAGATATACATATTCTATATATATATAGTCGATGGATATATACAATATGTACATTCTGAAGATACATAAATATATATTTATATTCTTGATATTCTCATATATGTTCTGTATATGCATTCTTTAGAGAGAGATATTCTATATCTGTATAGATTATAAGTATCTATCTATATTCTCTATAAAATATCTCTATGTATATTTTCTCTATGTATTCTATATATGTGAATGTATATATTCTTGTGATAAATAACACTGAATAGAGTGTTGTATATATGTATGCACAATGATTAGCATAAACTCCAAGAGTTTATCCTTGTTTTATTACTTAAAACTGTAGGCATACAATGCTTCTATGGTACAATCTCAGTCATGCTCTTGAAAATAGAAGCACCTCTTTTTCTGAAACCATCTCATAAAGCAAGACACAAAGGAACATAGGCGCAATGGTTTCCCTCATTTGTCATAATCAGTAGAAACCTTGGGCTCTCCTAGCAGAGATTTACAATAGAACAAAACCTAGATACATAAGGCCATATAGAATGAGGCTAAATGAAAGGACCTCCAGGATATAGAAACAAAAGCCATATAATGAATGATAGTTGTCCTTAATATACTATGTTATCTCTCATCTCTTTTGCTGTCCCTTGGTTATCTCATATTGTTACAGTATTTCACCTGGTTATCCGATACATTATAAATATGCGTATTTGATTATTTGAACTCGGATAGGGAAGGGGGGAAAACAAGATGAGGGGTGGGGCTGGGGGAAGGGAAATGGGGACCAAGACATGAGAAAGGTTATCAATGTATGTGAAGTAATGCACCTTCTATCTGGTGAATATAATGTAACCCTTCTATTAATTTCAATAAAAAATATATGGAAAAAGAAAAAATTAGGCAGTTGCTATCTCTTTCAATATTTTGTTCTAAAACACTGTCAAAAATGAATGTAACATGCTTGTGAGACATATATTCTCTCTATATTTCTGTCTCTCTGTGTTCTTTCTTTTCTCTTTTCTCCTCTTGCAGGACTAGAGTTGAGAGTCATGGAAATAGTTTTGCTAGGCAAGAATTCTATCACTTGAGCCACACCCCAGCCCATGAACTATACCTCTCTACTTTGTTTATGTAGCTGCATCTAATAAACCACTATATAAATCAAGTCTGACTGATTAGACAAGTGCAATAATATAGTCACATGGTTCATAATCAATATGACTTCTCTCTGACAATTCATTTCCAATCTTAAATTTGAGCCTAGGAAGGCTTTATGGTCTTTTTCAATAGCAAATTTTGTAGTTATGTTTAGCCTTAGTAGGTTAGAGTTCCTCCTGGTTACCTGTCCCCTATTCATGTTGAATTTACCTGGCAATATAACTAGCCCTTATTCATAAGGCTATCTTGTGTTTCTGTGCATCACAGGAGCTGTGCATTGTGCCATCTTTCTTCCAACACTATCAAAGATAAGAGTCTAATTTTTCTATGTTAGAGTTCACATTTTGGAAAGAAGTATGCTAGATAATTCTAGTTATCCTTCTTGCTAACACCTATGTCCAGTTGATCTCCTATCAACTGTTCCGAAGTCAAGTCCTATTATTTCAATTCCAGTCCCAAAATGCTTTCTCCAGATCCATCATTTTGTAATTTTAATGGTTTTCCACATAACCAGTTTGAATAATTGGGAATTGAAATAACTGGTATAGCCATCTTTGAGGTGAGGAGCACAACAAACCTGAGAAAACAGAATTTGAGTCAGATGCTGCTAGCATTTTACCATCATTTTTTTTATTCCTGTTTTTCCTGATGGGTTGTATTCTCTCTCACAGCTTACTGACATATCCAGCATGGTTGGAAACATAGAAAGTAATTGTATTTTATATTTGCCAGTATTGTAGGATTTTTAAAATTCATACCAGTTAATATAATTTAGAAAAGCCTGTTTAAAATAGATAGTCATTTCTTAAATTAGAAATTGTTTCCAGTAAATAGTCATTTTCAAACCGGAGGGGGAAAAAACGTATGTGTGGGAGGGGACCTCTCAATGTCTTAGTTTTTCACCTCCTCTCTCTCTCTCTCTCTCTCTCTCTCTCTCTCTCTCTCTCTCTCTCTCTCTCTCTCTCTCTCTCTCTCTCTCTCTCTCTCCTTCTCCCTCTCTCTCTGCTTCTCCCTCTCTCTCTCCACTTCTCAGTCCATTACTGAGGCTTGAACCCAGGGCCTCACATTTTTTCATTAAAGATTGTGTGTTGTACTACACCTCCATTTCCAGCTTTTCCTTGGCTAATTAGACAGGATTCATGAGGACATTTATGCCTGGACTAAGTTCTAATCTAGATCCTCTAGTCTTAGCCTCCTGAGTAACTAGGATTACAGGCATGAGCTACAAACTGTCTGACTTCTCAATTCTCTTCCAGTGTATTTCTCCCTGTATTATCTCATCTGTAGGCACTTGTCTGCTTTTGATTCTTGTAAAGATGTTTCTAGCATAGTTATAAATATTGTTCACCCATGTTAAATGTTGCTACTGGAGTGCAGTTAGGTTAACAATTTCTCAGTTCCTATAATTAATAAATGAATCTATATGTAAATAAATCATTATTAAATATCCTTGGTTTAGGATAATGCAATGGAAACCACTATTTCTTCAGGCTCTTATTTTTTTTTGCCAGTCTTAGGCTTAAGTTCAGGGCCTGAGCACTGTCCTTGGACTTTCTCAGGGCTAGATCTCTACCACTTGAGCCTCAACACCATTTTTGGCTTTTTTCTATGTATGTGGTACCAAGGAATCCAACCCAGGTCTTTGTGCTTGCTAGGCAAGCACACTACCACTAGGCCAAACTCCTGGCCCAAGAATCTTAAATTTTTAAATAAATTGTACACACCCATACAAGTCATCTTGACAAGAAATCTACTCTATTCAGTGAAACCTGAGCAGTGTTCATTCTGTAAATACAGATGTCACACTTTAGGGAGACAACATAAATCATACCATCAACTCGAGAACAGCATGACCCTCACTCTGTGAGTCTATCCCATTTGTTATATCACACACATGAGAATTGCACATTAATCTGACCGCTATTGCAAGTGATCACCTCAATAATAGATGCCAGAAGAGGGGGAGTGACAAGTGCATTGGATAAGCTGTTGAAAGCAGTTAAGTGGTAAGTGGTAAAGTCAGCCTAATATACACCGAGGGAAACAGAATCCATAAAACACACAGGAGTTTCGTTTGGGCAGTAAAATAAAATCCTGTGTGGCTATTTTTGTTTTATGAGATCTTCTGAATGATAGAAATGAATGTGAAGCTGACTTGAATTTCCCATCTGGTGTTTGACCATTCTGTCTTTTCTTTATTTGGGCCATAGTTGATGACCATTTTAAACATCATTCAGATAATGTGCAAAGGAGAGATATTTGAAAACTTAGGATAAATAAGTTAAGTGTACCTTGGTCTCTACAATGTTGTCTAATGAACTTAGAATTCAACATAAAACATTTAAAAAGACCTAATGATTCTAAATAAAAAAGTAATACACAAACATACCATCTGCATATGTGTACAACTCAGAATTATATTGATTGCCCTTTTATGTTTAATTTTAATGAAAATATCAACGGCCATTCTGTAACACTGCCTTAGTGAACTACAAAACAATGAAAGTAATTTTAAGAGCACAAAATATAGTTTTATAAGTGAAAATGTGATTCAGTTTGATGCTCAGATGTTTCTGTGTACATTATTTAACAATTTTGCTTAACACATATTTAACAAACATTATAAATTATTGAATTGCAAGAAGATGCCCTATAATTAAAACCTGGTTCAGATACATCACCTGATCTCTAGTAAATACCCTTGTATCTGAAATTTTAAATATTTTGACCACACAGGATAATAAAAAGTTATTAATATCATGAAAGTCTTACTTGAGTAGGTACAAGAATTACTAGTAACTATGAGGACAATAAGTAGGATAGAATGAATTTATTTAAGAACTAATTACTCTTTAATAAGTACTTGTTAAGTCTGAGTTCACATTTCCAAAGAACATAAGTAAAGAAATAGAACTAAGGAACAAAGTTTTCTGAACAGAGGTCAGCAGCATAGGTATTTTTGTGCAAGATGATTGTAAAACATAAAGATGGCTATCTGAGAATGCATTCTTGGAGTGCTTTAAATATTTTACTGAGAATTTTCCATTTTGTGAAAGAGTAGCAGGGAATCTTAAAAGGGAAGAACAAATACAGTCAAAGTTAATATTTTTACAGATATTAATCAGTACATGGGATCCAGAATGAATTCTTGGGGAGAAACTTGGAGTCAAAAAGCTCAAATAAGAGGTTTAAACATTTGCTCTTTTTGTTCATAAACAAATTGTCTCTTGTGAAAAGGTAATATTCCATGGTTTCTTTTTATTAGATGTTATTTGAGCAGTGGTGTAATTTCACCAAAAATAGCCACTGGGAGAGAAGAAAATTAGATGCAAGCATTTTTATTTCCTGATCATTATATCTTACATTTTTTCAATGCTGTTTCTTGGGATTTTGGTTACTCTTAATTTCACAACAATTGCCTCTAAAGTCTCCCCAGTTTCCCAAAAAAGAAGCAGAATCATTCTGGATGATACTTTACCACAGTGTTATTTATATGTTTACTTTTAGTTGTTGTATGGTGTGGGTTTGAACTCAGGTCTTTGATGCACCAGCCCTTTATCTTTGAAGTAATAATTGTTTTTTTTGGTAAATGAAGTAAGAGTCTCACAGATTTTTCTGCCCCAGCTTTCTTCAAACTGTGATCCTCAGATCTCAGCCTCCTTAGTAGCTACTTCCTCTGGTTGCCTTAGCAAATGCACATACTAAAAATCATAAAATACTTGGAGAGGTAAGACAAAGGGCCATTAAACTCATAATCAAAAATAACTGGAAAACCTGGGAAGTATGATTTGTAAGGATTATGTTCTACCTAATTATGTTTCTGACCTCCTTGTTTATAATAGGTAGAATTAATACAGCATTTTCAGAATCACCAGGAGTATTAGGAGAAATGCAAATTTTGGAGTCCAGCTTCCAAGTGTGAATCATGATTTCTGGAAATGGAACTCGAGGAATTTATACTTTTATAGTGAAAACACTATTAAATGCACAAGTAATGTTAGCACAATCCCTTCTATGTATTTTGATGTTTGCTTTCTTCCATTATTAAATATTTTTTCATAACTATATCTCATTTCTTATAATTTGTGAACCATGAATTTTAGTTAAAAAAATGTTTCTAAGATCCCTGGCCCTAACTCAACTCTATCTTTAAAAAAGAAACAACTTAACCAATTTTATTTGATATAAAAGTACTTCCATATGTACAATCTTCTCAGCCTCACAAACTAAAATACAAAAGAGTCTCCACAGGTTTGAGTGTTGTTTTAACCCCCAGGAAATGTCTTTCTCTTGTCTTTTAATTTTCTCTGGCTTTTGGCACAGTTGTCTTACAGTAGAAATGGTAATAGTTAAAAAAAGAAAGAAAGAAACAGTAATCTCAGTACTCTTTATATATTTTCCTGACCTTATCCATAAATCAAACAGAAATGGAGAAGAAATTTGAGGGGCTGGAAGTGTGGCCTAGTGGTAGAGTGTTTGCCTTGCATGCAGAAAGACCTAGGTTTGATTCCTCAGCATCACAAACACAAAAAAGCCAGTGCTCATGCCCCGAGCTCAAGCCCAGGACTGGTGCAAAAAGAAAAAAAAAATCAGTGCCTCAGTTATTTGCCAGGAATTTAGCCTAGTGGTAGAATGCTTGCCTAGACTGCACGAAGTCCTGGGTTCAATTCCTCTGTACCACATATATTGAAAAAAGTTGGAAGTGGTGTTGAGGCACAAGTGGTTGTGCTCTAGCCTTGAGAAAGTTCAAGGACAGTGCTCATCCCTTAAGCTCAAGCCCAGGACTGGCCAAAATAAGTAAATAAAGTAATCGAGAACTGGTGCTGTAACACAAATAGTAGAGTAGTAGCCTTGAGAAAACTCAAGGACAATGCCCGGGCTCTGAGTTCAAGCCCCAGAACTGGCAGAAAGAAAGAAAGGAAGGAAGGAAGGAAGGAAGGAAGGAAGGAAGGAAGGAAGGAAGGAAGGAAGGAAGGAAAGAAGGAAGAAAGAAAGAAAGAAAGAAAGAAAGAAAGAAAGAAAGAAAGAAAGAAAGAAAGCAGGAAGGAAGGAAAGATAAAATTTGAGTAATGGTATTTGCAATATGAAAGGGATCACAGGCAGCACAAGCTCTCAAGTATGAGCACACAGATCCCCCAGGAGACACTGCCATCTCTAGCAGTAACCACATGAGGTATTTTAGAGTAGGCATTGTGTAACATACCCCCTGGGGGGAAAATAAAAGGGTGACTTCAACAATGAGCTAGAAAGATGGCAAACTCTAGCAAATTCTCTCTTCTCATGCCACACCTATTTCAGGTGTCACTGTGGAGGGAGAACCTGGAGTATCAGCGGTGAAGGGGAGGTAGTTTACCTTAGCAATGCAGAGCTGATAAGATGAGAAGATTCCCAAAGGAGGGCAAGATTCACAGGTAA
Source organism: Megascapheus bottae (assembly GCF_031878675.1). NCBI lineage: Eukaryota > Metazoa > Chordata > Mammalia > Rodentia > Geomyidae > Megascapheus > Megascapheus bottae. The sequence continues at coordinate 15,301,493 of NC_143514.1, forward strand.
CTGGAGCTGCTATACCTCAGCTGTGTGGTTCAATAAAAAGTTTCATTCCAGTTATGATGATGATCATGTCGACAACCTGGCCCAAGGGACCATATCTTTACAGCATTTTCTTTTCCATTTTTGTCTCTTAATTAGACTTTAACTGCCAGGCAATACAAATCCCTTAAATTGACTATATGGTAATGTGTTTTCCCACTCTAGGAAATGAAGATAATAAGATGTAGTGTCAAAAAATCTTGTTTTGCTTCATACTTCTTCCATTCTTTAATTAATACCTATCCAATGGAGAAATCAGTGTGATCCAATGACAAAATGATTCTCCTGAACATATTCCATTAGGACCACTAAGTATTAATTACTATTTATTGCTTCTCTCCCTAGCTATTATATAGTAAATGGAATACATGTGATGATACAGGTGATGTGAGCAAGAAAAACAGGTGAGTTCACAAGTCATTTAGGCTTCTCCCACATGAAACTGAAATTTTATTTAATCTGATCACAGACTCTGTGAAAGAACCCAGGCTTGAAATATGATACATATGTTAAAATAGCATTTCTAATTTACTCCTTGTGATATTCTTAATTTTGAAATTCTTGCCCTTACCCCCCTTAAAAACAATTGGCAGGGCGGGGAGTTTGGCCTAGTGGTAGAGTGCTTGCCTAGCATATATGAAGACCAGGATTTGATTCCTAGGTACCACATACATAGAAAAAAGCTGGAAGTGGTGCTGAGGATCAGGTGGTAGAGCTATAATCTTGAGAAAGTTGAAGGACAGTGCTCAGGCCCTGAGCTCAAGCCCAGGACCGGCCAAAAATAAGATAAATAAATAAAAGCAATTGGCAGCTCTTTCCCTAGGTTATCTATAAATGTGTTATGTAGCAAAGGACTTGAGACCTCAGTAGCTTATTACTTTGCCTTATTGGTTGTAGGTTTTCCTTTTGTCTTTTGTGATGATTTCTGTAATGCCTACTTGGCCATTTGGGGAGAAGGTTCATGATTTTACTGACGATATAAAGTGGCCAACCATGTTTCTTATAACCTCCAATGAATAAGACAAAATGGGGGCATTTTCATAAAATGGACGTATGAAAAGATATGGTAAAGAAAAGAAAATTTCTATGATGATGAATAAAAACATTTTGTAGCATAATGCTTTAATGCATTATTATTTTAGTATAGAATTTTTCCACAGTGATAGTTATTAGGGTAATTGCATGCTTTATATTTATGAAGTAGGGGAAGGTTATAAATCCTAGATGAAATTTTCTCTCATAAGATTTATCAAATGGGGCTCAATAAATAATTGAAAATTCAATATTGGTAGAATAAAATATCAAAGGAGATGACAGCCTCTAATGAAATAATGATACCTTGCCAGATTTCTACCTATTCATCTTCATTTTCTAGATAGAGTAGCATCTTTCTAACTATTACTGCCATGGTTTTCAAGCAGGTGATTCTTCATTAACTCTACAATAATTATCTCCCTCTTTACTATCCTAAGTGCCTGCGAATTGTGATCACTATCAAGTGAATGTCTGTCTGATGGTCACACACAAGCAAGTATTCATAACTGTCTTCATATGGGTGAGTCTAATGATCACTGGCATCATTGTTCAAAATCTTGAGTCCAGGAGAAATGAACAACAACAACAACATTGTAACATGGGCAAGTTGGTTTAGTGTAGGGATAAAATAATTCCAACATAGCAATGAAGTAGCATAAAAAACTTTTTTATACGGAGGTGTTTATCACAAGAGTTGGAAAAAAGTATTTTTAGGCCTCTCTTAAGGTGTAATATCCAAGACCCTCTTCCTGCACATATAAAATATTGTACATACTGAAACAAACTCCAAAGATATATGGAAACAAAATACTTTTTTCTTAATTGCTTCTCTTTTCTGGTTGACTATGTATTCTTTATTCTGTGTATGGTGTATTCCTATCCACATCTGTGGGAGGGTCGGTCAGGGGAGGGCACAGAATCAGAGGAGAAAGGGGTGACAAAGTGCAGGAGTGGGGTACACTGGCTGCACTGGACACAGATGAAAGAGAACTATGCAACTCATGGGTGGAGATGGGACAGAGAGAATAGGATCCAATGAAGGAATAGATGTCACTATGCAAAAGGAAATGTACTTATTTCTGGATAATATGTGAAGGTCATCTCACTGTGTAGCACCTCTAAATCACAATAAAGTAAATTGGAAAATGAAAAGACGCCTTTATTTTTACTTGGATTGTTTATGTGGCATAGTTGGCAGTGAGTACTGGAAGACATTAAGCAACAAATTCCTTCCAAGAAAAACCCTTGACATGATGTTGTCATCATGTGCCTAGTGTTCTTAGTTCACTCCCCACCACCAGATTTTTTCATACAGTTAAGAAATATATATTCCACTTTTCAGATCTGATATATTGTATATATGTGTATTTGGTTATTTGAAGATGGATAGGGAAGGGAGGAAAACAAGATGAGGGGTGGGGATGGGGGAAGGGAAATGGGGACCAAGACATGAGAAAGGGTATCAATGTATGTGAAGTAATGCACCTTCTATCTGGTGAATATAATGTAACCCTTCCATTAATTACAATAAAATATATGAAAAAGAAAAAATGCAAATGAAATATATATTATTCAACTTTTCAGATCTATCAAGGGTTGTCACATGTGTTCTTGATACAGAAAACTTTAATCTTTCCTCAGTAAACCATGGAACAAATTCTATTATGTTTTAACTATCAAAGAACATTCAGCATCCTGGAAGATTTTTCTCTATTTTGAAAAAATAGAAAGGAAAATGTAGTGTTTTTTTTTCACAAAAAATATCATAGATAACAGTACAGTATTTAAGTAATGCACTTCTTTATCTGCCCTGGGTTTAATCTCTAACCCCTTAATAAATTAATCAACAAACTAAAAAGTGCAATTTTAAAGATAAAAATATAGCATACTATCAGTGGTTCACATGTGTAATCCTATCTCTTTAGGAAGCTAAAATCTGAGCATTAAAGTTCAAAACAAGCCCTGGTAGGAAATCTATGAAACTTTTTATCTTCAGTTAACCAGCAAAAAGCTTGAAATAAAAGTGTGACTTAGATGTTAGAGTGCCTGCCTTTAGTGATAATAAGGGACAGCACCAAGGCAGGCCCTTATTTCAAGCCCCGGTTACTGGCATAAATAAATAAATTAACATTTTGAAAATCTCTTCTATGTAGAGCAAAAAATGTCTTTTTCCTTCAACCCTGGATATGCTATTGGGGATAGGAGGTTAGATGCTAAAGCAGAACCACAGATGCTTGTTGAGAAATGAAGAACTTCTGGGCTGCAGTGGAAACATTTGTCCACAACAATAGTGAAGTCTAGCTGAGCCGGGTTTCAATGTTTCTCCATCAGGTTTTTCAGAGCCTTGGAACAAATTTTGTGTCTTGGTTCTCTCAATCTTCTTTCCTTTTCATGAAGGACAGCATGTGTTCAGAACTGAGCAGTTTGATAAGCCTGCTTTGTCACTGTAAAATTTTGAGTCCTATAGCCTCATTTCATTTTGTAATCTCTCTGTCCCTTTCTGTGCTTTTCTGGCCTTTGCAATCCATGTTTTCATTATTTTCCCCTGTCCTGAAATACTTCGTGGATTTTTCTGCTAGGTTCACTGAGGTTCATTCCATAAGGCCAGAAGCACATTTACAGAGCTCTTTGAGAAAAGCCCTTTTTCCTTTGGACTGTGGCTGAGAGAGTTAAGGGACAGCAGGATTTATTTCCTAGAGGTCCTTACTATTGTTGGTTTGACATATTCCACGAGGCATACTTTTATCTCTCTAATGGATCCTCAATGTGCTGAAGATTCTGACTTTGGATCTTTGTAAGGTTTTCAAAAAATGTGTAGTCACTTTTTTCCCTGAACATTTCCTCAAGAATAAGACTTATCACTGTCCTTTTTTCTATTAATACTTGAAAATTGTGTTTTAGCTTTTGTATCTTTGATTGTGTTCAGAGGCTGGACATTTAGAAAAATGTCAAATCTTAGCTCCTTTTTGTTGTTTAAAAGAGCAATCAATTCATGTTTCTTTTCATATTTTGAAATTAAGTAGAAAAATGTCAATCAACATTTTATTGGAAATCTTATCCACATGATGACACTCATTCTGTCTTCCATGTAATGAAAGAACACACTTTTACCAGGGTGCTTCCAACTGTTAATCAAAAACCTTTCTTCCTCTAAATTTTATTAAGAATTCCTTCCTTCCTGATGATAATTCCAAAGTCCTAATTTCTACAGGCTGTTAAAGTGACTTTATACCTTGATTCTTCATGTAAGTTGAATTGGAACTCTGGGATTGGGGTACCTGCTCCTGTGCCAGTTCCTGGTTATGCTTTCTTACCTGTAAGCCATTTCTTTCTGAGTCCAACTTTTTCAAACAATGTGCTCAGGACAACCCGCCTGTAGCACATTTGCACACAACACAATCTCAACCATACTGTATCTACAAGACTCAGGTGCCACATAGTTCATCATTATATCATTCTTAAAAGTAATCAACAGGCTTCACTCTATTTCCCATAGCCTGCAGCAAACAATCTCTTTCTTTATATTTTCACATTTTTCATTAATGATGTTTATCAATTGCATTTGTACAGCACTTGGAAGACTCTCCTCTAGGTTTGCCAGTGACTGTTCCATTGGCTGTTTATATTGGGTGAGGGGGGTGGGGGACGTTGTTTCTTGATTTGACATTTTTCTTGAGTTTCTTGTTCTGCCCATTTGAAAATGGGAGCAAGATTAATACTAAACACGATTATAGTTTTTCAGATATAACCAACCTAGACCTCTGTAGCTGGCAGACTCTAGATGTTCACAAGTTTTGATTGGTGTTATCACTCTTTCTTTTTGTGCAGTTACAGACCAGTCTAATAATCCACTGATAAGCGATTTATATCCAAAACAATAAGCCTCTCAATCCAATCTCTATTGTCTTTAAGTCCCTCTGTGCCTAGAGAATAATTAAACACCTAGATATACAGTGTTGCTCAACAGCAATCAAGTGCAGATCCATGCAGTATAAGGGTTGAAAGACGAGCAGAGGTCCAGAGATAGAAAAATAGAATGAGAGAGGTCAGGGGGTAAGTATGTAGCGTATTTGAGTACAAAGTTTGGAAAGTATTAGAATAAAACTTATGGGTTGCTGCGCGACTAGCTCTTAGCCCAAACAGCGGCCTCACAGTGGACCATGGGATGGCTCTGCGAGCTTCCGTCTGAGTGCGGTTGGCAGACGTTTTCCTGTGCTGATTCCAGGGGCGGCCCCAAGCCAAGGGTCTGGGGATTGAGAGTTTCAGGGGCTCTCAGCAAGACGAGCAGGAGACTCCTCTGTTCCCAGGGGCGGGGCCCAGCTGGGGATGTGGGCTCCAAGGACAGAGCCTCGCCTTTTTGGTTCTCAGAAGGGGAGCTTGGCTGCTGGTGGGCCCTTCAGATCCCTGCTGTGTTTCCACTGCTTTGTCAGAGTCTGTGACTGTGGGGGGCCCCTCGGTGGTATCTCGCTCAGGATTCCCAGCAGGAGGATGCCCCGCTCAGGAATAGAGGGGGGGCAGATGCTGGCTCCTATTTTCCCGCACCCCCTACCCACTGTTGTAAGGCAGGGTCCCAACGCCCTCCACTCTCCAGATCCAGTGGCCTGGGAGAAGAGCCTGGTGGGCGGGTGGGAGCTGGGACAGCTCCACCTCCCCTGGTGGGATGCTGAGTCTTAGGGTCTGCCCGCTTGTCAGTCCCCAGGCAGAGGGCTGGGGGTTGAGCCCGTTGGGCGGGTGGGAGTTGGGACAGCCCCGCATCCCTTGGTGGGGTGCTGGGTCTTATGGGTAGCCCACCCAATCCTGGAGCTCCAAACTTCATCAAGCAAACTTTACTTACACTGAAAGCATACATAGATCGAAATACAGTGATTGTCAGTGACTTTAACACACCACTCTCACCTATGGACAGATCAACAAGGCAAAAACTCAACAGAGAAACCTTAGAACTGAACAACTATATAGACCGACTAGATCTAACAGACATCTGCAGAATATTCCACCCAGCAACAACACAATATACGTTTTTCTCAGCAGCACATGGAACATTTTCCAAAATAGATCACATCTTAGGCCATAAAACAAACCTGGACAGATTCAGAAACATAGAAATTATTCCATGCACACTCTCAGACCACAAAGGCATCAAACTGGAACTGAACACACATCTCCACCAACGAAAACCCTGTAACTCATGGAGACTGAACAACACATTGTTGAATCACCAATGGGTCATCGAAGAGATCAGAACAGAAATCCAACAATTTATGAAATGTAACAGTAAGGAGCACACAAAATACCAACTCCTTTGGGACCCAGCAAAGGCAGTACTCAGAGGAAAATTTATAGCGCTGAGTGCCTACAACAAGTTGGAAAAATTGCAAACCAACAACTTAATGTCTTACCTTAAGATCCTGGAAACAGAGCAACAAACCAACCCTAATCCCAGTAGAAGGAAGCAAATTATTAAAATCAAAGCAGAATTAAATGATTTGGAATCCAAAAAAACTATAGAAAGAATCAACAAAACAAGGAGTTGGTTCTTTGAAAGAATTAACAAAATTGACAAGCCCTTAGCAAATCTTACCAAAAAAAGAAGAGAGCATATTGAAATAAACAAAATCGCAGATGAAAATGGTAATATCATGACAGAAATTACCAAGATCCAGAATATCATGAGGGAATACTTCTCAAACCTTTACGCCAACAAATTTGAGAATCTAGATGAAATGGATGAATTCCTAGCCAATATTAACATACCCACACTGAACCAAGAAGAACTAAGCCAACTCAACAGGCCTATTTCAAGCTCTGTAATAGAAATGGCAATTAGAGAACTTCCACCTAAGAAAAGCCCAGGGCCAGATGGATTCACAGCTGAATTCTATAAGGTCTTCAAAGCAGAGCTCACACCAATACTCCTCAAGCTCTTCAACGAAATTGAAAATGAAGGTTCCTTACCAAACTCATTCTATGAAGCCAGTATAACCCTCATCCCCAAACCAGACAGAGATTCATCAAAGAAAGAGAACTATAGACCTATTTCTTTGATGAACATCGATGCAAATCTTCTCAACAAAATACTGGCCAACCGTCTACAACAACTCATCAAAAAAATTATACACTATGATCAAACTGGATTCATCACAGGGAGGCAAAGCTGGTTCAACATACGCAAATCAATTAATATAATTCAACACATCAACAGGAGCAAGGACAAAAAATCACATGATATTCTCAATAGACACGGAAAAGGCATTTGACAAGATCCAACACCCCTTTATGTTAAAAGCTCTGGAGAAACTAGGAATCCATGGAACATTCCTCAAAGTAATAAGGGCTGTGTATGAGAAACCTACTGCTAGTATTACACTTAATGGTGAAAATCTAAAGCCATTCCCTCTAAAATCAGGAACGAGACAAGGATGCCCACTCTCTCCACTCCTCTTTAACATAGTACTAGAATTCCTAGCCAGTGCAATAAGGCAAGAAGCAAGCATGAAGGGGATCCAAGTAGGAAAAGAGGAAATAAAACTATCCCTCTTTGCAGATGACATGATTCTGTATTTAAAGAATCCTATAGACTCTACTCCCAAGCTCCTTGAGCTGATTCATAGCATTGGAAGAGTAGCAGGCTATAAAATCAACCCTCAAAAATCAACTGCCTTCCTTTATGCCAACAGTGAGAGGAACGAGGCAATAATCAGGAAAGAAACTCCTTTCACAATAGCCTCAAAGAAAATTAAGTACCTAAGAATTAGCTTAACTAAGAATGTAAAGGATCTTTTTGACAAAAACTTTAAAACCCTAAAAAAGGAAATTAAAGCAGAACTAAGGAAATGGAAAAACCTCCCATGCTCCTGGATTGGAAGAGTCAACATTGTGAAAATGACAATCTTGCCAAGAGCTATCTACAAATTCAATGCAATACCCATCAATATCCCAACGTCATTCTTTAAAGAAATAGAAGAGGCAATCCACAATTTCATATGGAATAATAAAAGACCCACTATAGCAAAAACACTTCTTAGCAGAAAGAACAGCGCTGGAGGAATTTCAATTCCAAACTTTAGACTCTATTACAGAGCTATAATTATCAAAACGGCTTGGTACTGGCACAGGAACAGGCCTGAAGACCAATAGAATAGAACTGAGGACCCAGATATTAAACCACAGACCTATGGCCACCTAATCTTTGAGAAGGGAGCCAAAAAAATAGAATGGAAGAAAGACAGCCTCTTCAACGAGTTGTGCTGGCAGAACTGGTTAAGCACCTGCAGAGAACTAAAGTTGGATCCTTCTTTGTCACCTTGCACTATAATTAACTCCAAATGGATCAAAGACCTGGAGGTAAAAGCTGACACACTGAAAACTTTACAGGATGGAATAGGAGATACACTAGGCCTCCTTGGCACAAGTCGAAACTTTCTTAATAAGGACCAAGAATCACAGCAAATCAGAGAAAGGCTGGATAAGTGGGACTGCATTAAACTGCAGAGCTTTTGTATGGCAAAGGACATAGCTAGTAAACTAATCAGGAAGCCTACAGAGTGGGAGAACATCTTCACCAACCAAACAACAGACAAAGGCCTCATATCTAAAATATATCAACAACTCAAAAAATTGAATCACTCCAAAACTAACCTCCAAAGTAACAACCATCCCATTAAAAGATGGGCCAAAGACTTAAAGAGAGTCTTCTCTGAAGAAGAAACAACAGAGATGCTCAACATCTCTGGTCATAAAAGAAATGCAAATCAAAACAACTCTAAGATTCCACCTCACTCCAGTTAGAATGGCCTGGATCAAGAAATCTAATAACAACAGATGCTGGAGGGGATGTGACAAGGAGGGATCACAACTATACTGTTGGTGGGAGTGCAAACTCAATCAACCACTATGGAAAGCAGTATGGCAGTTCCTCAAAAGACTAAACATAGAGCTCCCATATGACCCAGCAATTCCACTACTTGGCATTTACCCAACTGTCCAGAAACAAGGACATACTAAATCCACTAGCACAACGATGTTCATTGCAGCACTATTTACCATAGCAAAGATATGGAATCATCCCAGATGTCCCTCAGTTGATGAATGGATCAAAAAGATGTGGTATTTATACACAATGAAATTCTACTCTGCCATCAGAAAGAATGACCTCGTCCCATTTGTAAGGAAATGCAAAGACTTAGAAAAAATCCTATTAAGTGAAGTAAGCCAAGCTCAAAGGTGCATAGGCTCACTGGTTTCCCTCATTTGTCAGTAGAAACCTTGGGCTCTCCTAGCAGAGATTTACAATAGAACAAAACCTAGATACATAAGGCCCTGTAGTATGATGCTAAATGAAAGGACCTCCAGGATATAGAAACAAAAGCCATAAAATGCATGATTGTTTTCCTTAATGTACTATGTTATTTCCCATCTCTTTTGCTGTCTCTTGTTTATCTCATATTGTTACAGTATTTCATCGGGTTATCTGATATATTGTATGTATGCATATTTGGTTGTTTCAAGTCGGTTAGGGAAGGGAAGAAAACAAGATGGGGGGTTGGGGCCAGGGAAATGGGGACCAAGACATGAGAAATGGTATCAATGTATGTGAAGTTATGCACTTTCCATCTGGTGAATGAAATGTAACCCTTCTATTAATTACAGTAAATATATATTAAAAAGATCCCATGAGATGATATCGAATTTAGTTTGTATGATTTCTGTAACTGATGTTTTCTTATCTTGTGAATTTTATATTTATATTTTTGTGTGAATATGAGAATTTTGTCTCTCCATTTTAAAAGATTTATGTATAATGTGAAAGACCATGGCAAATCTTGTTTGCCAATAATATATTTACATCAGGTCATGGAATGAGAGTCATTGTTGTTGAAAACAAAATTCTTAATGCTGAAAGATTTAGTTGTCTCAGATCCACTTTTCCAAATGTGTGAATTTTAACGGTAACAAATGCATACACACACACACACACACACACACACACACTCTTCAGCCCTGCCTATCTCTCTGCATGAATATATATATATACATATATACATGTATAGTTATATTCATATATTTATATAGATTTTGTAAAGATGATGTGAAGATGGGTTATAGTTATATGAATCAGGTAAAGTATACGTTTCTTTTTCAATCCCTCCCATTGTGCTCTCTTCACTCTGAGTTTTTCCCTTCCATATCCACCCACAAGTTGTACAGTTCCTTTTCAATATAGTGCCTACTTAGTATCAATGCTTCATTTGTTCACAGGTGTGGATATCCAGAGATTAGAATAAATGAAGGCCAAGTTGCTTTTTTCTGACATATATCATTAACCTCCAGGTGATTTTGTGGGACCCTTCTATATTTTCATGATGATACAATACATAATACAAATCATACTTATTCAATACATTCTAAGGTTACCTATTTTATGCTGTTTTCTGGCAGTGAGAACATTTAATCTCTTCCATTGGATTAACAATCCTGACATTTTGTAACTAATAGTTATAGTTTTTCTTAACAAAAGATTTTGTAGCATAACTGAAAATTAGCAAGTACTCAGAATTAAAGGATTGTAAAATTCTCTGTGGTTTTTATTTTTCCATTTCAGTTGAGATAAATACATAAATGAGATGACATGGGAAGTGAGCCCTGACTAGCTTGCCATTTTTCTTATACTGAATTCATAAAACCACAAGTGTAGGGGTGAGGAAGTGCTGGCTCTTGTTTCTATCCCCAGAGCCCATCCATCCTCTCGACTGTACTGGAGACCTCTGAATGGGGACTGTGACCTCTTAAACTCTGAAGAGCTCTGTTCCCATTTGTAACATGATAGAGGTGGACAAGGTGACTTGAGAGTTCTCTTTGAGGTCTTGCCAGTTTCTAGGAAATGTTTATTGGCTGTGCTTATTTTCACATATAACATTTCCTAAAGTCTATCCCCCATAAAAATAAAATTAGTAGCCATTAGTCCTATGGAGTGATAAGTGTATATATGACTTTCGTTTAGGTTTATTGCCATATTATGCTGATCTGTTACAATTTATTTCAACAAGAATGAGATATAAGTCTGACTGGGAATCCTGATGCACTGTAAAATTTGATTTATATCAAATCAAAGTTCAAATGGTGGTACAAGGGGTTACTATTTAACATGGATATTCATATGTCAAGTGTTACTTGATCAGAATCATCTTTTATTATTAGCTCCCTCAATCATATTTTCCCCTTCCCCTAGACTCATGTCATGCTTTCTATGTCCTTATTAAATGTTAACACAACTTGAATCTTCTGAATGTCGGTAGGGCCAAGATTTGTAAATACATTTTTAACAGATTTTAGGAGTATTTCCTACTGCTTTATGTATTATTTTTATATTTAAAAATAGATACATTGAATAATCACACAAAGGGAACATAAAATATATCTACTGTACAGAAAAGGAAAGGCTGTGTGTTAGACTTTGTTGTATTACTTAGAAAATTAGGGGACCGGGAGTTTGGCCTAGTGGTAGAGTGCTTGCCTAGCATGCACGAAGACCGGGGTTCAATTCCTCGGTACCACATACAGAGAAAAAAGCTGGAAGTGGTGCTGAGGCTCAAGTGGTACAGCTCTAGCCTTGAGAAAGTCCAAGGACAGTGCTCAGGCCCTGAGTCCAAGCCCAAGCCCGGCAAAAAAGAAAAAAAAGAAAAAAAATTACTCATGGGGCCAGCAGTTTGGACTAATGGTAAGAGTGCTTGCCTGGCATGCATGAAGACACGGGTTCGATTCCTTGATACCACATACATAGAAAAAACCAGAAGTGGTGCTGTGGCTAAAGTGGTAGAACTCTAGCCTTGAGAAAACCCAAGGACAGTGTTCAGGCCCTAAGCTCCAGCCCCAGGACTGGCACAAAAAAAAAAAAAAAAAAAAAAAAAAAAAAAAAAAAAAAGAAAGAAAGAAAATTAGGTGCTTCATTGTGCTTAAATAAAAGTCTAGTTTTTCCTTTTCCTGAAACAGATATCTAATTCCAAAAGCCATTTTGTTCCATGTTAGAAATGGTTTTATAGTAAAAAAAAAAGTATGAAGGGGATTCTCATGATATGCTTTCCATTCATGTTTCTCACGATTTTGTAAATGTTATTGGTGTTGTTTGGGACATGTAATCCTGAAGTACCTTTGCCAATGTCCTAGGGGGCAAATAAAGAGAATAATATAAGCTGACCCTTAAATAACCATAAATGACTAAATAAAATGTCCATGCCACTGAGAGAAAGAGAAGGTCATAGAGTCTGTATTTCAGCTGGCAGAACAAGAATAAATTATTCCCTGGAGAATTCAGCAGTGTTTAAGGAGGCAGCACATTACCTGTGTTAGCATATTGACAGAGGACAAAGAAACATTTAATTATCTCAGTAGTTAACCTTAAAAGTTTAAAAGAGCCTACGACTGGAGAACAGGTATCAAGTTCATCATCTTTTCCCAGTCAGGACTATTTATATGGATACAGATTACCAGCTATAGTGACATGCTTTCATGAGGCTTACAATTCAACCAATGAAACAGAAATAAAGCAATTTATAAAGCCAGGCAATGACAGACCCTTTGTGCCCTGAGTACCTGATATCGGAATTGAATGGTGAATCTTTGGAAGTCAACAAAAATGTAAGTATGTGCCAAGAGCCCATTACTCAATTCTGTAATCCTAGAAACTCAGGAGGCTGAAATCTGAGAATCACAGTTCAATGGCAGCAAAGGGCAGGAAAGTCCTGGAAATGGTGTGGTGGCTCTAAGTGGTAGAACAGTAAGTAGCCTTCAACAAAGGAGCTCATGGATAGTGCCCAGGCCCTGAGTTCAAGCCCCACCACACAACTGACCACAACAACATAAACCAATAAATGGAAGTATGTGAACAGAACTGAAATGATATTCAGGTTATTTACTTGCTAATTAATAAAGGTGCTGGTAATGAGGAAAGGTTTGGATGGAAGGAATAGTATGAATGCAGACTCTGTACCATTTTACAAATGTAAAAGACAAACAAAAGTGGAAATCTATGTTTGGACAACTAACATTGGGAATCCTAATTTTGAGAGATATCAAAATACTTAATCTTAAAATACGATTTCTAAAATGTTATGTACTTTTTATGCATTTTTATGAAAATATGAGATATTTGAGACAAGTATTTGCTACTATTTATAGTTTCATGAGAGCATGATACCAAAGAGGAATTCCTACTTGGAAAGGAGACTTGACCATGTGTTGTTATATATTTTCTCCAAAATTAAATTTAAAAAATTAAAAACTTGGTTTGCAGAAGGACAGTTGAGTGGAGAGATGTGGTATTGTGGTATGTTGAGATATTTTTATTAAAAGACTGAATCTGCACAGGCACAATTTCCACTACTTTAGGTGTGAGCATGCAAAATATTGCTCATATGTATAACTACACAGAGGATTGAAAGCCCTGGTCTCCAAGCTCAACTGTTCACAAGTGATCACAAAGACAATATTCAGTTAGAGGGCAAAAAGCAGCTTAGCCTCTCTTGATGGTTTTATATGTGTAAAATCATATTTGTTTTCATTCACAGCTGTCTCAAATGCCTTAAATTTGCAATTATCTACATATAGTACATCTTAAATTACATTTTTTTGCATACAGCTTTGTCAGTGAGCTCCATATAATTCAAACACCCACCTATGAAAAGGGCTGCAGTTGCTAGTCATTCAAACTAGAGGTGAGATAATTGCTGTATTAGGAGCACCTTTGGTAATTTTAGTAATATATTACTTGGCTATATTTTAAATTAATAACTGTTTGAAACAACATATTATATTTTGCACTTCCAAAGGATCTTGGTCATACATAACAAGTGAAGGTTACAGAGGATGTGAAACATTCAATTATGTTAATTCTATTATTTATAAAATAAGATCATATTATGTTGTGTTTATAATGTAAAGGGTTTATTTCCAAAGTAATTAAAATATATTTAGACAACTAGTAAAGATCTTGGCATAATAGATTATCAGAGATAGTTATATGAATGAAAATGTTATCTCAGTATATAATAACTAAATTATTTAAATAGCAAGTAAAAGTCATAAAAAATTTCTAAATTTTGAACCAAATTTAACATGGTAAAATTCAGTGCTTTGAATTACAAAATTTACTTTCAGCATGTTCACACTCAAGGGTTGTATAGAAAGATATTTAAAATATAATATGACTTGATCATTGGAAATCATCAAAATCTTTTTGATAAAATATGAGTTAATTTATATTCTATTTACTTCAAAATTATCTTGTTTCTTCTCTTATCTAGAAAAAAACTATATTAGTTTCATTACATAGTTGATTTCTGCCACAGATCCATTTCTGAAATGCCTACTTATTTTGTCTAGCTATGATTTATATTAATAAAGTATTATAGATAGGGAAAATGATGCTATTCAGAAAATTTATTAGATTGTTATTAAGTGCATAATTTTTGAAAATTTTTATTTACACTGATTTTTTCCATCCTATTTCAAACGTCATGTTTAACAAATCAAGAAGGTATAACTATAACCCCTCTATATGTTACCCTGACAATAAAAAATAAAATAAAAAATAAAAAAACTTTAAAAAGAATTCAATAAGAGAATCTCTATATGAAATCACTGGTGCATAATTAAAATTAAGCTGAGAGTTTGTATGTCATATATACATATCGATCTATATAGCATTATGTCTAAGATTACATATTTCATCATAGATTTTTATTTCTATGTACTTGTTTATACCTCCAAGACTATGTCCATAACTTTGGGTACCCAAATACTGAGTCCTCGTTCTTGTACTATTTGGATCTAATATCCACATATTAAGGATACCATGCACCTTTTGTTCCTTTGGTCTTGACTTATCTCACTCAACATGTGTTGTTCTAGATTCATCCACTTTCCAGTGAATGCCATTACTTTATCTGTTCTGTTGGCTATGAGAATTCTGTTGTATATATACAACAGTTTTTTTTGTATCCATTCATCTGTAGTGGGGCATCTGGGTTGTTTCCATCACTTGGCTATTGTGAATAGTGCAAAGATGAACATGGCTGTGCAGGTGTCCTTATCATATCCTGATTTCTGATGTTCAGGGTTGATGCCCAGGAGTGGTATGGCTAGACTGTAGGAAAGGTCTATTTTTAGTTTTTTAAGAAACCTTCAAACTGCTTTCCACAGTGGCTGAACTTGTTTACATTCCCATCAGCAATGCAGTAGGGTTCCTCTTTCTCCACAACCCCACCAGCATTTGTTGTTGTTTTAATTCAGAATATTTGCCATTCTAATTGGGATAAGGTATTATTTTAGGGTTGATTTTATTTGTATTTCTTTTATGACCATGGATGATGAGCATTTTCTCATATTTTTTCCATTTAATCTCTTCTTTTGATAAGTCTTTCTTTAGTTTCCTTGCCCATTTAGTGATTGGTTTGTTGGGTTTGAGGGGATTAGTTTCTTGCGTTCCCTGTAGATACTGGATATGAAGCATTTGTCTGATGTATTATTGGTAAATATCTTTTCCCAGTTGGTTGGCTGTCTTTCTACTTTAGTAGCTATGCCTTTGTCTGTGCAGAAACTTTTTATTTTTAGGTAGTCCCATCTGTGGAGTCTCTCTCCAATCTGTTGTGACCCTGAGATTCTGTTCAGGAAGTTTTTGACTGTGCCTATGAGTTCCAGTGTCTCTCCTATTCTATCATGTAGCAGTTTCAGGGTTTCATGTCTGATATTGAGTTTTTTTTATCTATTTTGAGTTAATGTTTGTGCATGGCGACAGGCTGGGATAAATTTTTAGTTTTCTCAGTAATTGAAGAGGCTGTGTTTATTCCACTGTAAAGCCACATACCTATAGTGAATGCATATTTGATAAAGAAGCCAGAATAAACGTAGTTTTATTTTTAAACTCTTACTTAAAAATTTTATTTCAGATCTATTTATGTCAGTCATTAATTAATATTTCAGATGGATGCCACAGTCATCAAATGTTTGACTTTATCTTTTGGGGTTGCAATGGTTGGCTCAACTACTGACAAGGAGAGGAGGGTTTTGAGGCAGTGTCAGTGTCCTGAAGAGACAATCGCACTGTGCATCTGTAGATCCTGTTCAAGAGAAGAGCTGACCCAGGGTAGATACTCCTACAAAGTACTTTAAAAGTTAATGAGTGATTGTTGTCCTTAATGTACTATGTTATCTCTCATCTCTTTTGCTGTCCCTTGGTTATCTCATATTGTTACAGTATCTCATGTTGTTATCTGATATATTGGATATATTTGTATTTGGTTATTTGAAATTGGATAGGGAAGGGGGGAAAACCAAGATGGGGGGTGGGGGGAGGGTAATGGGGACCAAGACATGTGAAAGAGTATCAATGTATGTGAATTAATGCACCTTCTCATGTAACCCTTTTATTAATTACAATAAAAATATTGAAAAAAGAAAAAGAAAAAAAAGTTCCAATTTGCACCGGGAGTTTTGCCTAGTGGTAGAGTGCTTGCCTAGTATGCACAAAGACCAGTACCACATACATAGAAAAAAGATGGAAGTGGTGCTGAGGCTCAGGTGGTAGAGCTCTAGCCTTGAGAAAGCCTAAGGACAGTGCTCAGGCTCTAATCTTAAGCACAGGAGTGGCAAAAAAAAAGTTCCAAGTTGCTTGACTTTGATATTCCCTTACTCATTTTGACTGAAAATCAAAGGAGATTATAGCTGGTTGCTTAAGTGGGCAGCATAAAAATATTCAATGAGTTTAAATTCTTCATATAAATCCTAGAAATATTTCAAAGAGAGCTTGAACATTTCATGCCACATTATTACAATTTTCTCCTCAATATTCATCCTTGCACTTTTTCAGTAGCAGTAAACTTTCATAAAATGAATTCTTTCATTTGTGAATATTTCTGATTAGTATTATTTTATACTTACATATACATAGAGCTATATGTCACAATTACTGCCACTTCATAAATGAGTCTTCTTCAGGAAAGCAGGCTACATTGTGTTGGTGTAATGGAAGAAAAATCTGTAGGAGACCAGGATTCGTCATATTAGTTGTGACACTTGTATGAATCAGGTGTTTTCAAGTCACAGAACACTTGGAGGTAAAACTCACTGTCCAGTAAGATAAGAATTTTTGTTTTCAATACATAGAAGCAATGTAAGCTGAATACTGAAAACTGAAATGGACTTGAATGAATATCACTGTAGAGACAGGGTGTTCAAGTGATGTGCAATGAATATATTCACTGAATATACACATTGGTAGAAGTCATGTTCTGGTGGCTTCCACCTGTAATGCTACCTGCTTACAAGGCTGAGATTCAGAGGATCTTGGTTTGAAGCTATCCTTTGAGGCAAAATCTGGGAGATATTATTTGCAATGAAGCAGGAAATTACTGTGCTGGATGTGTGTTTTACCACAAGCAAACAAGCCTAGCAAGAATTTGAGTCATATAGCTAAATCCTATAATATACAAAAGCGATATTGAGATGGATATATATATATGTAAATAGACAAAGAAATCAAGCATTCTTTGCTTCCAGATTTTTTTTATTTCAATGTGTAGAGGGGTTCCAGTTATATTTGCCAGATAGAGGGTGCATGACTTCTCACACACTGATATCCCTTCTTATGTTTTTGTCCTCATTTCCCTCCCTGACCCCTTCCCCTCATTTTTGCCCTCCTATTTCAAATAAACAAGTAAACATCTAAATAAATATCCATTAAACTTACAGGTCCATTTCTTGGTTTGATGAGCCCGAAGAGCAAGGAAAGCCTGGTTTAGTTAATTTCAGGGGATATGTTTGCATCAGTCTCTAGACAGCACTTGATGTCTCTTGGTAGGCCACCATACACCTTTGGGAGTATTCCTGTGACAACTGGACCCAATTGTCTTCATTGCACTTTTTTCCAGTATGTTAGCTTGGGTGTTCTCTCAACATAGAATGATAGTGAGAGTCTAGGAAGCCTATTGAATTAGGGGCTTAAATGGCTCACTGTGACCTTTACTGAGTTCTGTTAGAGAAAGGTATTCTCAGGAGTAGCTCAACTTCATCGATGTCTCAAAAGTTCTCTAATAAATGATAGTAGGAACCCAGAGACCCATTACAAATTAGTGAGGCTTGAATTCAGGGCCTGGCCACTGTTCACTAGATTCAAGGCTAGTATTCAATCACTTAAATCACAATGCCACTTCCAGTTTTTGAAAGGTTAATTGGAGATAAGAGTCCCCTGGGACTTTACTGCCTAGACTGGCCTTGAAAGGCGATTCTCAAATCCCAGCCTCCTGGGTAGCTCAAATTTCAGGGGTGAGCCATCAGCGAATGGCTTGGAACAATTTTTATACAGAGTTGTTCAAGTGGGTGAGTATTGGACACTCCATCTGGGTGAGAACATAGCATATCAACTCTACCGCATTGAGATCAGATGGTTTTTTGAAAGAAGGGAAGTGAAAATGTCTGTAGAGAAGGTACAGAAATGAGGACATCATACAAATAATGCAGATTGGGAATTTGTGGCATACTGAGGATATGGATAGCTCAGTAGTCAAAATAAGTGAATATAGCATCAGTTTTTTGATTGAAATCATCACTGACATTTCCAGCTATGTGTAATTTATGAAGGAAATTGAAGTGTTAACCTTGGATTTGTATAACAATTACTTATTTAAAGACAAATATTAATGAATTATAATGGAAGAAAATCCAAAATCACTGCCAAGTAGGTTGCTTTAATGTCTTTCAATTCTGTAATGCTTGTTTTTGAGTGATTCTCAGGCTTCTCCAAAAAACTAACATTTTAAAATTATAAGGAATTCTTATTCAGGTATCATGCAATTAGACATAAGCAATCCTCTTGCCTTTCTCTAGTACCTAAAAACAAACAATTGTGGCAATTTAGTATGAAGTAAGATCTTCCTTCAACAATACGTCATAAATTACAGAAGCTGCACTAATTATTCATGTGAGGAGATAGGATTTTACTTTTCCCTAAAATAGTAGTTTTCTTTATTTACATTTTATGTAGGATTTTAACATTTCACTCATTAGGAGGATACTTTATTACCTATTCAAAGCATATTTTATGTAATTTATTGTAATTAATAGAAGGGTTACATTATATTTACCAGATAGAGGGTGCATTTCTTCACATACATTGATACCCTTTCTCATGTCTTGGTCCCCATTTCCCTCCCACCACCCCCACCCCTCATCTTGTTTTTCCCCCTTTTCTACCCAATTTCAAATAATCAAATATGCATATATACAATATATCAGATAACAAGGTGTAATACTGTAACAATATGAGATAGCTAAGGGACAGCAAAAGAGACAAGAGATAACATAGTTTATTAAGGACAACAATCATTCATTATATGGCTTTTCTTTCTATATCCTGGAGGTCCTTTCATTTAGCCTCCTTCTATATGGCCTTATGTATCTAGGTTTTGTTCTAATGTAAATCTCTGCTAGAACAGCCCAAGGTTTCTACTGATTAAAACAAAAGAGGGAAACCCTTGAGCCTATGTTCCTTTGAGTCTGGCTTACTTCACTTAATAGGATTTTTTCCAAGTCTTTCCATTTCTTTACAAATGGGATGATGTGTTTTTCTGACATCAGCATAGAATTCCATTGTGTATAAATACCTCACCTTGTTGATCCACTCATCAACTGAGGGGCATCTGGGTTGGTTCCATATCTTTGCTATGATAAATAGTACTGAAAAGAACATCGTTGTGCTAGTGGATTTAGTATGTCCTTATTTCTGGACAATTCGGTAAATGCCAAGTAGTGGAATTACTGGGTCATGGGAGAGTTCTATATTTAGTGCTTTGAGGAACTGCCATATGGCTTTCCATAGTGGTTGAGCGAGTTTGCACTGCCACCAACAGTGTAGTAGTGATTCCTCCTGGCCACATCCCCTACAGCATCTGTTGTTAGTAAATTTCTTGATCCTGGATATTCTAATTGGAGTGAGGTGGAATCTTAGAGTTGTTTTGATTTG
Source organism: Megascapheus bottae (assembly GCF_031878675.1). NCBI lineage: Eukaryota > Metazoa > Chordata > Mammalia > Rodentia > Geomyidae > Megascapheus > Megascapheus bottae. Next base: position 15,321,576 of record NC_143514.1, read on the forward strand.
TATTTCTTTTATGACCAGAAGCATTTCTTCATGTGTCTATAGGACATTCTTATTTCTTCTTCACAGATTTTAATTCTTTGGCCCATCTTTTAATGGGATGATGGTTTTTTTGGAGATTAGTTTTGGATTGATTCAATTTTTGGAGCTGTTGATATACTTTAGATATGAGGCCTTTGTTGCATGGTTAGTGAAGATCTCCCACTGTGTAGGCTTTCTAATTAATTTGCTAGCTATGACCTTTGCCATACAGAAGTTCTGCAGTTTAATGAAGTCCCATTCATCCAGACTTTCTCTGATTCATTGTGTTTCTGGGTCCTTATTAAGAAAGTTTTGATCTGTGTCAAGGAGACCTAGTGTATCACCTATTCCTTCTTGTAAAGTTTTCAGAGTATCTGCTTTTACCTCCATATCTTTGATCCATTTGGAGTTAATCCTGGTGCAGTCTAACAAAGAAGGATCCAACTTTAGTTTTCTACAGGTACTTAACCAGTTCTGCTAGCACCACTCGTTAAAGAGGCTGTCTTTCTTCCATTCTATTTTTTGGTTCCCTTATCAAAGATTAGGTGGCCATAGGTTGTTGGGGACTGACTGTGGGGTCAGTGACCGTGACTGTGGGGTCAGTGACCTTGGACCCGCACAATTGAGTACACAAGGAAGTAAGCTCTTATCATGATTTTGGGCTGTGTCAATAGCTTCTCATTTAACCTGTTTGGGACTTGATAGCTTCTCATTCAACCTATTTCAGACTTGATACTGTTTGTACGAATGTAGCCCCTGGCAGTTCCCTAGTTTAAAGATGTGTATTTAAGATCGAGAATGGGAAAATAAACTGGGCTACGGTCTTGGGCGAGAGGCTTCTGAAGCTGTGGCTCCTGATTTGGGCGGTAGCCCTCCTGAACCCCATCTGTTTGTCTCTCTTCTAATTTTTCCTAGTCCTTGCCCCCTATTTCAGGAACCCCAATCTGCGAACCCTGGTTTGCTGCCGGTTGGCCCCGGCATCTGGCGCCCGAACAGGGACCCTGAAAATCTGGGACGAAGGTGAAGGACCCCTCCCTGTGGTGAGTAACACATCGTAGGACTATTAAGAGAAGATCTTAAGAGAGTGTATAGTCAGGAGTAAAAATTATGGGTCAAGCTAATAGCCATGGGTTATTTCTACCGATCTTAACAGGCCTATTTGAAGCCCACGGAACGCGGGTGGAAAAAGGGGTGCTTCAGAGCTTCCTACAGTTTGTCGAGGAGGCATGCCCGAGGTCTATAGAGGAGGAATTCCAAAAAGCCTGGCAGCGGATAGGAAAAAGAATTCTAGATTATTATGATGTACATGGCCCCGAGAAGACCCCAATAGAGGCTGCTACTGTATGGAGTTTAGTAAGTGAATACATAGATCCTCTACATGAAAATGCTGAACTTAATCTTGAATTAAGGGAACTTTATGAGTTAAAGGACCCTTCTGAAGAACCTGAGGCTGAGCCATATGCCGCAGCCCAAGAGAGTCTAAGTGAGATCTTGCAAAGGGAACAACAACCAGTAGATATTGAGTATCAGAATTCAGGTCTGAATACCAAGGAGGAAAGTTATGATGAGTCATTGGAGGGCCGGGTGGCTACGATAGAGAAGAAGTTAGAAGAAATGCTACATCTTCTATCGAAAATGGGGACAGAGCAGAGAGCCCCCCCAGAAGTAGGAAAGAGATATGACCCTCAGGCCACTATGGTGTCTGATTCTAAACCTTACCCCTCACACCCACCGCCTCCGGCTGCAGCCTTATGGCCTCAATCCCTTTCTCAACCTTTAGGCAAGCCTAAAGGCCCTAGCAACAAGTCCCTTTTAACAGGCACTACAACCAGGCACAGTGCATCGCAATTAAACCTGACTCAGACTGCTAGAGAGAGGGAAGGTATTTCAGGGCCTCGATGCTTCCCTAGTTTAGTTGATCATGATGAACAAGTATACCATCAGCCTGTTCCTGTTAAACTATTACAGGATTTAAAAAATGCCTGCTCCCAATATGGGCCAACTGCCCCTTTTACTCAAGTAATATTGGAGGCCGCGTGTGCTGGTATTGCATGCCCAAATGACTGCAAGCGGCTTGCCAGAGCATGCCTTAGTGCAGGAGAGTACTTATTATGGGAGACAGAGTTCACTGCACAGTGTCAGGCTAAAATTGAAACAAATAGGTCTAAGAACCTGCCTTACACTGTTGATCAGTTGTTAGGAGAGGGAACCTATAAAAACACCGAAGATCAATTGGGTTATGCAAAGGAGGCCTATTTACAAATAAATGCTGCGGCGAGAGAGGCTTGGAAAAAGTTACGCAATTCCAATCGTACAAAAAATCTAGTAGAAGTTAAACAGGGACCGAATGAACCTTATCTAGAATTTTTGTCTCGATTAATGGAGACTGCAGACTGCCTAGTACAAGATGAGAATGCAAGGGAGAGTATAGTTAGACACATAGCCTATGAAAATGCCAACGCCGCCTGTCAGGCGGCTATCAGACCCCATAGGAATAAGGGAGGAATCACGGACTTTATTTCACTGTGTGCTGATATTGGACCCTCCCATGTACAAGGCCTTACTTTAGCCGCCGCTCCTCAAGGAAAGACTGTTACTGAGTCTCTAAAATATAGAGGTCAGCGGCATTCTCGGGATGCTAGACCCCCAGGGCGTTGCTTTTCTTGTGGACAAATAGGACATTGGATGACGCAATGCCCACGCCAGGCCAGGCAAAAGAGAGAAAAATCACCTGGCACATGTCCACGCTGTGGTAAAGGGAAGCACTGGGCTAAAGATTGCAGGTCAAGAACAGATCGCAATGGCCGCCCGCTTTCGGGAAACTGGAGAGGGGGCCAGCCCCTGGCCCCGCAAAACCATGGGGCAGTCCCTCCCTCTTCTCGGCCACAAGTGCATCTTCTAACAACCCCCCAAGATCAGTCTCCAGCCTCCTCCGTGCCACCCCAGGCAGTGCAGGATTGGACCTCTGTTCCTCCACCTGCTCAGTATTGACCCCAGAGATGGGGACACAAGCTCTCCCCACGGGGGTCTTCGGTCCCCTTCCCCCAGGAGTGGCTGGATTGCTGTTAGCTCAGCACTTAAAGGGATACAGATTACACCTGGCAAAATTGACCAGGATTTTACTGGAGAAATCAAAGTTATGGCCTCTGCCCCGAAACACGTGGTATCGATCCCAGCTGGTCAAAAATTAGCACAATTAATACTTGTGCCTTTACCTCCCGGGGAGACTGCTAATTCCCCATGTGGACAGAGAGGATTTAGATCTTCTGATATCTATTGGGTACAAAGCATAAAACAAGAGAGGCCTGAGATGACTATATTTATACAAGAAAAGCCCTTTAAAGGAATATTAGACACTGGAGCAGATGTGTCTGTGATATCTAAAAAACATTGGCCAACCCAATGGCCCCTGACAACCTCTATGACTTCCCTACAGGGGGTTGGGCAAGCAACTGACCCACAGCAGAGCAGTGCGATCCTTGTTTGGAGAGATGAGGAAGGGCACTCTGGTCATTTTCAGCCATTTGTCTTGGATCATCTGCCAATTAATTTATGGGGTCGTGATATCATGGAAAAAATGGGAGTGTATATGTTTAGTCCTAGTGCTGCGGTCACTAAGCAGTTACTTGATCAAGGCCTCCTCCCCTTTAGGGGACTAGGCCGAGCAGCACAGGGGGAGCTAGAGCCACTCCAACCCCAGTCTCACCCTACGAGACAAGGATTAGGGTATCCCTTGACGGGAGCTGTCGTTTGCCCTCCCCCTCATGCTGATCCCATAAATTGGCTCTCTGAACAACCGGTATGGGTTGAACAGTGGCCTCTTTCACTAGAAAAGATCATTGCAGTACAGCAGCTGGTACAGGAACAGCTGGACTTGGGGCATGTGGCCCCTTCTAACTCTCCATGGAACTCTCCAATTTTTGTTATAAAGAAAAAGTCAGGTAAATGGAGGCTGTTACAGGATTTGAGGAAAGTGAACGCCACCATGGAACTGATGGGAGCCCTACAGCCTGGCTTGCCTTCACCCATGGCAATCCCAAAGGATACTTATAAGATTATTATAGATTTGAAGGATTGTTTCTATACTATACCCCTGGCGCCCCAAGACTGTAAGCGCTTTGCCTTCAGCGTCCCCTCTGTTAATTTTAAAGAACCCATGAAGCGATATCACTGGCTTGTGCTACCACAGGGCATGGCAAATAGCCCAACTTTATGTCAAAGTTTTGTAGCTAGAGCCATTTCTTCCACTCGTGAAAAATTTTCTTCTGTTTATATTGTTCATTATATGGATGACATCTTGTTGGCTTGTTCTGACCCTATCGTCGTACGACAAGCCTTTGGACAACTAAAGCAAGATCTGAGCCTCTTTGGCCTTATAATAGCAGCTGAAAAGGTTCAGGAACATCCCCCTTTTACATATCTAGGCCATATATTAGGCCCACACTATTTTAAAAGCCAAAAAATACAATTAAAAACTTCACACTTAAGAACTCTTCATGATTTTCAGCAATTCTTAGGAGATATAAATTGGCTTCGGCCTTATCTAAAGCTCTCCACAGGAGAGTTAAAACCCCTTTTTGATCTCTTAAAAGGAGATACCAACCCTACATCCTTGCGCGAATTAAATCCTGACGCCAGGAGGGCCATCCAAATTGTAGAAAAGGCAATTTCCCAGCAACAAGTGACCTATTGTGACTATTCTAAACCATGGGGAGTTTATATTTTAGCTACTTCTCACTCCCCAACTGCTGTATTGTGGCAGGATGGCCCACTTTTATGGCTTTATCTACCATCAACACCCGGCAAAGTGCTGACCCCCTACTACGAATTGGTAGCTAATTTGATACATATGTGCCGAGTGGATTCCTGTAAATATTTAGGTCAGGAACCTCATTTTATCTGTGTCCCATATAATCTACAACAACAAGATTGGCTATTCGCCCATTGCGATTCTTGGGCCATTGCTTGGGCCAATTATACGGGGAAAATTTTGCATCACTACCCGTCTAACAAACTTCTCCAATTTGCTGCGTGTCATACGTTTCTATTTCCTTCCATAGTACAGGCCTCGCCTTTATCTTCTGCTGCTTTGGTATTTACAGATGGATCCTCTAATGGAAAGGCTGCTTTGACCATTAATGGGAAAACTCAATCTTGGGTTACGGGTTTTTCCTCCGCCCAAGAGGTGGAATTAGAGGCTGTTTTACAAGCACTCGTCCTGTTACAAGACGAGCCCTTTAACTTATACTCAGACAGTCAATATGTAATTCGTGCTCTTCAAGTCATAGAAACTGTTCCCTTTATTGGAACTACTAACTCCAATATTCAGACCCAATTTCGCCAAGTACAAACTTTGCTTTGTTCTCGCAACTACCCCTGTTTTTTTTGGCTTTGTTCGAGCTCACACTAATCTTCCTGGCCCTTTAAGTGAGGGCAATGCAGTTACTGACTCAGCCACCAGAGTTTACTTAACTCAGGTTGAACTTGCTAAGCAGTCACATGCCATCCATCATCAAAACAGCCGAGCCTTGCGCCGACAGTTTAAATTATCTAGAGAAGCGGCACGTCAAATAGTTAAGACTTGCTCCAACTGTGTCCCTTTTTCACCAGCCCCCCATTTAGGTATAAATCCACGAGGACTGCTTTCTAATCACATTTGGCAGATGGATGTCACGCATGTTCCATCATTTGGCCGATTAAAATATGTTCATGTTACTGTAGATACTTATTCTAATTTTATCTTGGCCACCCCCCTTGCTGGGGAAGCCACTAAACATTGTATTTCTCACTGCATTCGATGCTTTGCTGTGATGGGGATTCCCTCGCAAATAAAAACAGATAATGGCCCTGGCTATGCAAGCTGAGCATTTCAATCCTTCTGCCATTCCTATAATATCACTCATATTACAGGCATTCCTTACAATCCTCAAGGTCAAGGCATCGTGGAGAGAGCTAATGGATTATTAAAACATCAAATTGCTAAAATACAGAAAGGAGAGTCGTATCCCGCTACCCCTGTGAATATACTTAATCATGTTTTATTTGTTTTAAATTTTTTGAATTTGGATTCAAATAATTTATCTGCTGCTCAGCGATTCTGGGAAAAAAGAGAGCAGCGTGCTTTTGCCTTAGTAAAGTGGAAGGATCCCCTAACTGGTGCTTGGCATGGACCCGATCCTGTTCTAACCTGGGGTCGAGGGCATGTATGTGTTTTTTCACAAGGAGAAAATGACGCCCGCTGGCTGCCTGAACGCTGCGTTCGGATCGTGGAGAGTGACAGTGGCCATCCAAGCAGCGACTCACTGGGCCTACACCCCCAACCCTCCAGTGGTGCATCCTGCGACGTGGGAAGGACTTGAGTTATTTGTGCATGTCAATTGGGACTGCTACTGATCCACTTGTTCCACACATTCATATGAGCTGTGTTTCTCCTCCTTTTACTATTATGTAGGGACCTTTTAACATATTCATTGACTCTACACAATTTAATATGTGACATTATTTTGTCTTTACCATCCCTCTTCTTAATAACCTTTTTGTAAAAGATGCCCAGGTGAAAAGCAAAGGCCTCCAGAGGTAAGTAGAAGTCGGCCGACCCCCTTGTATGTCTGCGTTTTATTTTATTTTATTTCTGTTTGTTTGTTTGAAAAGGTGCACCGTGGGCCTAAAACAGAGGCCTGGGTGGTCAAGGGACGCCTTGACCCCCCCCTCCCCTTCTGAGTTTCTTGTCGATAACAAGGCATACCTGAGAGTCCCACCAGCAAGACATGTCTAAATCTAAAAATAACTGTTTGGTGAAAACATTCATTTGAGCTCATGTTTTTTGTGTTAAGTGTATCTGATTGAGTCCAATTTTCTTGTTATATGTCAATGTCTGATTATTTAAAAGTCTCCGTTTCTCTGTCTTGTTCGTGTTACATGTTTTTCCTTGTCCAGTTTTGTCTTTAAAATTGGTACCATTTCTAAGTATGGATCCTTATGGGTTTTCTGTGCATACTCAAGCACACATCCTTGTTATTTTTTTGAACATTTCTGGGCCTAGCATGGCCGCTCCCCCATGTCTGCAGTTGTAACAAGCCCTGGAAAAATAAATTCCAGCTAAGTTGCCTTGCAAAAAGTTTTGTTTTGAACTTGGTTCTCATCTGTAAGAGTAAAATTGGCAAAACTCTCTTGACACAAACTTCCGGAAATTGAACGGCCGATATTAATTTTGCGCGCTTTATGATCTTTGAGTATGAATGTGTGTGTATGAGTGAGTGAACATGTTCAGGGTTAAATTGTCAGCATGCTGTATAAAACAATGGATAAATTTATACTTAAAGACAATTGGGTAAATCTAAGCTTAAAACTTCAACAAAAATATTAGGTTTGAATGTTTACTATGCCTCTAAGGATTATTGCATTGTCTTAAAGAAAAACTGGTAAATATTTTTCTAGATCCTGAAATCTGCATTTTATTGCAAGGCATACAGCTGTTTACACTGTAAACATTGTATCCTGTTTAGCACAGAGGTATTAGGGAATTTGGGATTTATTACCTTAAGTTAAAATTTGGAGACATGTATTAGAGATTTAAATGTAAAATTGTTCATTAACATCAGAAACTTTGTCTGTCTGTCTTTTCTTGCAAACTGACACTAGAAATCTAATGGTAAAATGTGGATAATGTGATTAGTATTTTAAAGGAATGTTTAAAGGTTTATCTCTGTATGATTTGGTTTCATGTTACTGGATTGCTTCTAAAAGGAGGCCTGAAGGCAAAGGGCGTTCCTTGAGCCCAAGGAGACCTGGAGAAAAGGGAGTGCCTTGAGCCCTTAAAGGTTTTTCAAATGCAAATGAAGACTAAAATGTTAAGTGTTTAAGTTTAAAAAGTGTAAACGTTTTAAAGAACATTAGAATTGGGTTTCTGAATAATATTTGAAAGTGAAGTTGTCTTAAATGTTTTAAGAAAGAGAAAAAGGGAAAATCAGGACTACCAAAATAACTTCCAGCTAGCCCATGGAGAAGTACAGCAATCCTTATTCAGATGTAACTTTGGCTTTTACCAGGTTCTAGGTAAGCTCATGCTTAGAGACTATTTCTGTGTTGACCACCTTGTTGCTTTAATTGGAGTAACGTGGCCTTTTGTAGGACTCACTGATCTGAAAACTGCAGTTCTGAGCCAACCCCGGGCAAAGCAAAGTCCCTGTGAGACTGTGGTGTCTAATCTGGCAGCAGAGTGCTAATTGAGGCAGAGTTGCTTTGGAGCTCAAAGTGGCAGAGTGCTAGCCTTGAGCTGGAGAGCTGAGGGACAGTACCCAGACCCCGAGTTCAAGTCCAGCAACCAAGCAAGTGAAATGCCCAGGGGATGTTTATCCCTGTGTGGAGAGACACTACTGGGACTATGAAGTATCCAGATGCAGAAAGCCTCTGCGGTGATGGCAGAGATGGTGTCAGATCCTAGAGTCACTCGTGCTTGGCCATTCAATATTATTCAGAGCCGGGAGGTCATAGAATAGTTTGTAAGCATGCCTTACTAATGCCCATGCCTTTCATAACTGGGCAGGAACTTGTCAATCATCTGTGATAGTGGTAGTTTAAAGTTCTAACTGAGTAAAGTTTGATTTGACTCCAGCCACAAATTCAGGAAAGTTTGTGGATCTGACAACTAAAGCATTGTTTAAGGTTGCAGAGATTTAGTTCCCCAGACAATCAGGAAAATGCCTTGAACCTGGTGCGCTGGCCAGCACGGGTCTACTTCTGCACGGGCATGATTTTCAACACCTCGTCTTTGAGAGACGCCCCCAGGAAGAAGTCGATGATCTCAGACTCCTTGTTGGGAAGGGAGAAACAGATAGATCTCCTCCAAAGACTTGATCTTCATGTCCTTAACCAGGCGGCCCAGCTTGGTGATGGGGATCCATTCCTTGTCTTCGGCTTTGCCTCCGCGAGCCCCGCGGCCGCGCCCCGGCCTCTCCCAGGACCGCGACCTCGGCCCCGGAGGCCACTACCGAAGCCTCCTCGGAAGCCGCGGAGGCCTCCGGGCCCTCCCTCTGCACCTGCGTCATCCGCCATTTGGTGTCTTCCCGGAGAAGAGAATTAGACCAAGGGACCAAAGTCATTTTTGGAAAATGTGACAGGATAATTAGGGGTATAGAAAAGAGTAAAAATTGCACTTGTGTTTCTTTTAAAATAAAGACGGGGGAGATGTTGGGGACTGACTGTGGGGTCAGTGACCGTGACTGTGGGGTCAGTGACCTTGGACCCGCACAATTGAGTACACAAGGAAGTAAGCTCTTATCATGATTTTGGGCTGTGTCAATAGCTTCTCATTTAACCTGTTTGGGACTTGATAGCTTCTCATTCAACCTATTTCAGACTTGATACTGTTTGTACGAATGTAGCCCCTGGCAGTTCCCTAGTTTAAAGATGTGTATTTAAGATCGAGAACGGGAAAATAAACTGGGCTACGGTCTTGGGCGAGAGGCTTCTGAAGCTGTGGCTCCTGATTTGGGCGGTAGCCCTCCTGAACCCCATCTGTTTGTCTCTCTTCTAATTTTTCCTAGTCCTTGCCCCCTATTTCAGGAACCCCAATCTGCGAACCCTGGTTTGCTGCCGGTTGGCCCCGGCAATAGGTGTGTGGGTTAATATCTAGGTCCTCAGTTCTATTCCATTGGTCCCAGGCCTGTTCTTGAGTCAGTACGAAGCTGTTTTGGTCACTATAACTCTGTAATAGAGTCTAAAGTTTGGTATTGAAATTCCTCCTGAGCTGTTCTTTCTGCTAAGAAGTGTTTTTGCTATATGTGGTCTTTTATTATTCCATATGAAGTTTTTGATAGCCTCTTTTGTTTCTCTAAGAATGACATGGGGATATTGATGGTTATTGCTGTGAATTTGTAGTTTGTCCTTGGCAAGATTGCCATCTTCAAGATGTTAATTCTTCCAATCCATGAGCATGGGAGGTTTTTCCATTTCTTCACTTCTGCTTTAATTTCCTTTTTCAGGGTTTTAAAGTTTTCATCAAAAAGGTCCTTTACATTCCTAGTTTAGTTAATTCCTAGGCACTTTAGTTTCATCGAGGCTATTGCAAAAGAGATGTCAAAGCATTTTTTTTGCCAGTCCTAGGCCTGGAACTCAGGGCCTGAACACTGTCCTTGAGCTTTTTCTCAGGACCAGAACTCTACCACTTAAGTCACAGCACCTTTTCTGCTTTTTCTACATACTAGGATCTTCGTTCATGCTAGGCAAGCACTCTGCCACTAAGCCAAACTCTCAGCCCCTCAAAGCATATATTTATCTACAATAATATGCTCTTTTTTTCTTGAAGTATATTCTGAATAAATGATTAAGCTTGCAATTATTTATGTAATTTAATTATAAATATATAATGGATACCTGTAACAATATTTTAAGAAAATTTGACAAAAATATGCTTAAAACTTTCAGTATTTTGAAAAATTTGAAGTAAAAACTAAAATTAAAACTAAAGGTATTCTTACTTGTGGTTATGTAGTGTTGTGTAGAGGGTATTTCAATTTCCTCCTTTGTGTTTTTCTATGCACATTTTCCTATAAAGTAGTTGTACTTACTCCCTAACTAGAAATAGATACTTTGATCATTCTTAAGATAAATAATCAACTGATACTCTTTTTACTTGACAGGTGGTATGTGTGTACATGTTTTTCTGACTGTCTAACTATTTAATCCAATTGGTAATGAACATAATAGAATGGCTATAGATTGATAGGATAGGTCTCTCAACAAATTCCATTAAAATTTTCTCATTGAGTGTCAGTAGGACTCTGAGATCTGAGGATTGAAGTTTGTAGTCAGCCTGGAGAGGGCAATCCATGACATGCTCATCTTCAATTATCCATCATAGAGCTTGGAAATGGAACTGTGGCCAAAGAATGCAAGCCTTGATCATAAGCACAAGAAGAGTGCCCAGGGTTCAAGCCTTAGAACTTACACAAAATTCTCTCTCTCTCCTCTCCCTCTCTCTCTCTCTCCCTCTCTCTCTCTCTCTCTGTCCTTCTCTCCATCCCTCCTCCTACTCTATCTCTTTCTGCATATATTTGTTTGATATAATTATTAATTTTCTTCTTTCATAATGTTTAATAATCACCATTGAAAATCCTAATCTCATATTAATAATAGCAATGAATGTTTTAACATAACAAAATGAAAAAAAACATAACAATAAATCCAAGAGCTAATTGGGATGGGTACCTAGGGTGTGTTTTCTTATAGCTTGCAAGAAAATTCTCAGGAGAATCGTTTCTACTTCCACTTGAATTTGATAGAATTTGTGAACACATTACTGTGTGCCAGATACAGATTACTTAGACAGTCCTATTTTCATGCCTACTCTTAGAGCAAGAAAGGTGAGGGCTTTACTCAATGACAGATGGAAATAACTTTATATTTACACACTTTTAAAATTAAATTGTAGTTGGAGTGACCACAATATTTATTCAAATATTTTCACACCACTGTTACTGCTTTCAAAGATTACCCAGAAATGTATACTTTAAAAAAACCTCAAAACCATTTAATGAATAAAATTAATAACAAATAACCCCTTTTTATGTGTAAAGAGCACATGTTCACAACACTTCCTGCATATTGAAAATTAATATCTAATTAGGGCTTTCATTATCTGTGTTTTCTGAAATCAAAAGTTCTGGGGTGAGAATACCACTTGCAGGAATGCTTGTAGCTTTGTTATTTGTGATGCACCTATACACATGTAAAAATGTCGGCTCTAAAATGTGCGTTGTCCTATATATACAAATCCTGGTGAAGTAAAGACAAGAGGATCATAGGTTTAAACTAGTCCAAGCAATCAAAAACTTTCATCCAAAGCATTAGACTAAAAAACAAACAAACAATAACAGACATAGAGGTATCTGCCTATAATCCCAGCTACTCCAGAAACAAACTTAGGTAGAACTTGGGCAAGTCCAACCTGGAAAAATCTGGAAAACTCTATTTGAAAAACAAAACATTAAAACCTACAAGCCTAAAGATTTGTGGCTGGAGGGGTAAATCACTTCATGCCAGTTTGATCATCACCAGCATGGCAAAAAAAAGCAACAATATTAAAGCACACACTCACACAAAGAAGCACATACACAAACCTATATGTGAACAAGCCCAGGTAGACAGACATATACATACAAATACATATAGACATGTGCATCCAAGCATGCACATGCAGACATGCATAGGAAGAAATGCATGCATACATATACACACCCGAACACACACAGATACACACACAAAGGCACAGAAACCTAAATGGATGTTGGAATTCTGTCACTCATAGTTTAAAAAAAACACTTATAATAAAGTGTACATGTGAACTAATTCATAAAATAAGTACAGATTAGACAAATTTACAAAATGTGTGCATTTTAGCTATATCTGAATCTAATGAATAAAGTTTATGAATTCTTTTGAAATTGATATACTGTTTCTTTAAAACAAAGGGAAAATACTGACATTTATTCTGTGCTGAAGTTTTCTCTGATTTTTCTATTCCTATTAACCTTGAAGCAAAACCATGACTAATTTAATACTCTATAATACAGGTTTGTGGTGTGTTCTTGAAAGCAGATTTAGATTATATTATTTCTATAAACTTTCTGTTACCTAATAACCAAGTCTTCAATTTTTTTAAAATAATGAATCCTCCACTTCTAGTTTTTGAGCCAAAAGAAAGTATGTTTTCAAATGTCTAATAAAGCTCTTTAAATGTGTAGTCACAGATGTTATTTCTGAATTTAATTTCTGCCTGATTTGAAAAATTGTGTTGTTCTATGCAAAGGCACATCAAAGGAACACATTCTGCAAATGTTAGTCAGAGTCAGAGATCACTGTACCTGCAAGCAATGCACAAGAAAGTCTGGGTTTTGGTAACTGAATAAACACACTGACCAGTGCTATAAAAAGAAAGCATTAGATTACAATTCAGAACAGATGTAGCTTTTGTGAGCTTGATAGAATTCTTACTTAACAACCAGCTGTTTCATCTGCTTTCTTTATATTGAAGGACATGCATAATAAAATGATAATATTTATGCAACTATGTTCAACTAGTGATGAACTCCATATAGTTGATAACTTAAAATGTTTTAAATTCTATTTCAAATGTGTATAAAATATTGCAAGGTAATCCTATCAAATAATGTACTAAAATGACCTCTCTGGATAAATGAAGTGACTGTAAGATACTAAACATAAATTCTACATTTTAATTTTTTTTTTGCTGGCATTGAGACTTGAATTCAGGGTCAGAGGACCCTCTCTTAGGTTTTGCTCAAGGCACTTGAGCCCTAATGCAACTTCTACCTTTTGGCTGGTTAATTGGAGATAAGAGTCTCAAGAATTTTTCTGTTCCACTCAGGGCTTAGAACAGATATCATAAGTTCTCAGGCTCCCACGCATCTAGGATTATGTGAATAAACTATCAACACTTGGCTTAAATTCCAAATTACTGCAGAATAACAATAGATTTTACAGCAAATACACATTATAAACAAAAATCATTCTTCCAGCAGGTAAAATGTAAAGTTTGTCAACTTATAAAAGTGTGTGCTGGCTCCAGATATAGAAACAAAAGCCATATAATGAGTGATTGTTGTCCTTAATGTACTATGCTATCTCTCATCTCTTTTGCTGTCCCTTGATTGTCTCATATTGTTACAGTATCTTACCTTGTTATCTGATGTATTGTATATATGTTTATTTGTTTATTTGAAATAGGACACGGAAAGGGGGGAAACAAGATGAGGGGTGGGAGTGGGGCAAGAGAAATGGGGATAAAAAACATAAGAAGGGGTATCAATGTGTGAAGAAATGCACCTTCTATGTGGTGAATATAATGTAACCTTTCCATTAATTTCAATAAAAATATATGAAAAATTGTGCTGAATATTATTATGCCTATACATTGACTTATTGATTTATTTTTTCTTTTCAAGTTAATTAAGCTTTTAAAATAATTTTATTGTTACTGTAGAGGTGATGCACAGCAGGATTACAGTTATATAAGTCAGGTAAAAGTCATTCCTTCACTTATGCTCCCCCAGCTTTTCCCTTCCATCCACACCCACGAGCTGTGGTACTTCACTTAAGTAGTGCCTTGTGAGTACCACTGCTGGTTTTGTTCATCTTTGTCCCACCTTTCTGTGCCCCCCCATTCTAGCCCACCCAAAATGTGTTTACTTGTGGATTTATAGGCACATTGTAGTTGCCATAAATGAGGGAAACTATGCAACCTATGATTCTTTCTGTCTGGCTGACTTTGCTTCATATTTCCATTTCCTTAGGAATGGTTCAATATCATTCTTTCTGATAGAATAGTAGATTTCTATTGCATATCTAGAACCCGTTTTCTTGATCCATTCATCCACTAAAGTTACATTGCTGCATATGTGCCGTGGTGTACAGAGGCTGAATTAGTATTGTGCTAGAGGCAAGTAATTACAATGGACAATGAAAGAAGTTATTTCCAATTGGCAGGCTTTTAAAATAATGAATTAAATAATCAATTATTTTCTTTTTAACCTGAGAGTCCCCAATTATGTGAAATTGATCATACCTGCTTGGGAAACCAGGATGAAAACCAAGGTTCAAAACCACTCTAATCAGGTAAAACCCATGAAATATGTATCTCCAGGTAGCCAGCAAAGAGCCAAAACTAGAGACATGATTTAAATGGTAGAGCATTAGTTACGAGTGAAATAACTAAGCAAGAGTACAAGGCTCTAGGATGAGTACTGCCACAAAAAACATATGAGAGATACAATGCTTTCTCTTTTCATTCATGAAACTTATTTCATTCATTAAACAGTTCCAATTACATAAATGTAATGAAAATGTACATTTAGATTTTAATGAATTTAGGGCAATGACTAATTTTTATATTCAGAATTCTGTATTGCTGAAGTTATTTTAGGTAGCATTAGTATATAGAACTCATGGCCTTGCACTGGCTAAGTAGGTACTCTACCACTTGAGGAATGTCTCCAGAATCTTCTGTGTTGACTTTTCTTTTTAATTGGGTATGCTGTATGCTATCTGCTATATGCCTTGGCCAGACTCAGAAATCAGTCTTCTTGTTCGTTCTTCCTCACATATCTGGGGATACATGCCACAGTCCCCAGCTATTTTGTTTCATAAATGGCTGAGATGACAGCTTCTCTGACCAGCTATTGATTGAGATGGTGTTAAAATTCTTTACGTCCCAACTGAGCTCTAATCTCAATTCCCTAATCTCTGCCTCTCAAGAAGCTACAATTAAAGGCTGGAGCCACCATGTTCAGTGGCTAAGTTTTCAGGTAGTTACCTATATTAATTTATCTTTATGAAACTACAGAGATATTAAATTATGAGGAATGAAGTTAAAAGTCAAGGTTCAAGTTTGGTTACTTATATTTGTATGAATTTGGTGAGTATCTGATCCTGAAATATTTTGACAAAGATTATTTTATGTTTATCTTTAAGTAGTTTTATGAAAGAATTGCCATTAACAAAGCAGTTTATGAAAACAATCTTGATTTGAGCAAACTTTATATCTGTTTATAGTGTATAAGTCCTATTTTTTAATAAAAAATGAGAGTAACAAGATCATCATGAATACAACCTATGAGAATTAAATTAGGTGATATACCTTTAATTCTTATTTTTTGTTTTTGTTTGTTTTTTAGTTGCCAGTTTGGGGACTTAAACTCAGGGTGTGGGCACTGTCCTTGGGTTTTCTCAAGGCTAGCACTCTACCACTTGAGCCACAGTACCACTTCACATTTTTTGTGTGTATGTGGTACTGAGGAATTGAACTCGGCTTTGTGCATGCTAGGCAAGCATTCTACCACTAGGCTATGCTCCCGGCCCTATACCTTTAGTTCTTTATACGGTATTTCAGATATAATAAATGGCCCAAGGTTTTTTTGTTTTTATTACATTATAAATATCATTCAAATAAGTCAGCAGTATATCAGTTTTCAAGTAGTACATGCATAATTTTCAAATTTTTATTCACAAAAATATGGCTTCATAATAAAATCCTTTTTATTATGAAATATAAACATAATACTCCATTTTGGAAATTTTCTGTTATGGAAATGGTATCTTCCTCAGTGGCTGATGTCATCTAGAGTCATCTTATTAATCTATAGAGTAGCTGTGACTGGTTCAGACAGAGCAAGTCACAGCAGCACATGCACTAAGAGAGATCAAAACTTAATTCTTTATAGAACTGAGGACTACAAGATGGTAGATCAGGGACACACTTTGTTTACAGGAAGGAATTAAAATGGATCCATCATCAACCCGTTTCTGTGTTTATAGGTGAAGACCAGGCTTTGTAATAGTCTCTTCTGATGTAAGCCACAAAAGCTACAGTGAATTTACCATAGCAAAGATATGGAACCAACCCAGATGCCCCTCAGTTGATGAGTGGATCAACAAGATGTGGTATATATACACAATGGAATTCTATGCTGCTGTCAGAAAGAATGACATCGCCCCATTTGTAAGGAAATGGAAAGACTTAGAAAAAATCATATTAAGTGAAGTAAGGCAGACTCCAAGGAACAAAGGTCAATGGTTTCCCTCATTTGTCATAATCAGTAGAAACCTTGGGCTCTCCTAGCAGAGATTTGCAATAGAGCAAAACTTAGATACATAAAGCCATATAGATGACACTAAATGAAAGGACCTACAGGATATAGAACCAAAGGCCATATAATGAGTGATAGTTGTCCTTAATGTACTATGTTATCTCTCATTTCTTTTGCTGGTCCTTGATTATGTCATATTGTTACAGAATCTTACCTTGTTATCTGATATATTGTACATATGTTTATTTGCTTATTTGAAATAGGATAGGGAAGGGGGAAAACAAGATAAGGGATGGGGGTGGGGGGAGGGAAATGGGGGCCAAAATATGAAAAAGGGTATCAATGTTTGTGAAGCAATGCACCTTTTAGCTGGTGAATATAATGTAACCCTGCTATCAATTATAATATAAATATATTTTAAAAAGCCAGAGACAGTGCTAAGCTCTGGGTCTCAGAACCAGCACAAAATAAAATAAAATAAATAGATTAAAGAAAAGCTAGAGTGAAAATGCCATCAGCAGTCATACATCTGAGAAATGCACTGACTCGTTTAGATACTACTTGGGTATTTCCTCAAGTGATCATAAGAAATTACTGTGATGAAATTGTGGCACAATATAGTAAAACAACACTAATCAACTTCAACTATATTCCTGCTAATTTTGTTTAGCTATCCAATTATTCCCATCTAATATTAATTTCCTTTCTATTGCTCTTGAAGTCTAACCTCTATTTTTTGTTTTTCTAGTTCCCTTCCTCACTCTCCTTCCCTCTCCTTGTTCCCTTCTTCCTTAATTCGTTTGAATCTCTCTCCTCATACTTTTTTTTTCAGTCCTCTTCATTACTAACCATATTTAGTTTATAATGACATGATAGAAATGGCAAAAATAAATGACATTTGTTTCAGAGCCAGGGAGGCTGCTCATATTAAACTTGCATGGTGAGTTTTGGGGAGCACCAAGGCAGCCTTTTTATGGTTCTTATTCTCTATCAACTTATTTATATTTCTCTTTGGTGGCGTTTTCGACATATGGATTTTACACTTACTCTTTTAATTGAAGATAAATCATGAATGGCATATAGCGTGCTGGGATATTTGATTGAGTGTGAAAAAATATTTATCTTTAGTGACAGTCATACCATATCTTCTATATTTTAACCAAATATGATTTGATTGTTGCTATATTGGTCTCATTCTCATTTTCAGTTCCATATCATAAAAGGAGCCTTAAGGCTTGCATTTTAATTTTTTAATACATGACAAGTCCTCGGGGCTATTTTATGAGACTATCTCCCTCTTCTCTAATAAAATATACATATATTATCCAAAGTAATTTTATATTCTGTCAGTTCAATTCAACAACCATTTTTTGAATGTATATTTCTGTGTCACTTCAATTTCTTAAAAGTGAGGAAAGAACAGAAGAGACAGAAATATTTCTTATCCTGCTTAAATGCTGACATTATGTATTAATAAGCTAGGAACTTTAAATTTTACTACAAAAATTAGGCAACACAAACAGCACAAACCACAAGCTAACTAAAATGGTTAGTGGAAATACTGCACCCTTAAAAATTTTTATCTTCTTAGATGCACCTATTTTATGCATTTTATTATTTTTAATAAATCTATGTACAGAATATGCTTGATTATTTCTCCTAGTACACACTTTGTAGACATGTCACTAGCCCTTCTGAGTTCTTCTAATTATCTTTTAACTATCAGAATCAAATATACCAGCTTCAAACTTTTGATCTTATAATTGGATCACTTTAGAATGTGTGTCTGAAAATGGATTTTTAAGGAATTATTACTTTTTTTGTGTGTTGGTCATGGGGCTTTATTTTGGCTTGGGAACTGTCCTGAAGCTCTTCAGCTCAAGGCTACCCTTGGCCAAGCCCATACCCACCCTACCCTTTACCCAAGCCCCACTTTCCATTTTCTAGAGGTTAATTGGAGATAAGCATCTCAGGTTCTCTTATGCCCAGGCTGGCCTTGAACCTTGATCCTCAGATCCCAGGATTACAGGCATAAGCACCCCAGCTATTTAAGTAATTATATAATAGGATAAAAAAATAAAGCCAATCCAGGGGAAAAATATTTGATTACTCATTATGGGAGGTTGTTTTTATTTCTTTTTTTAATTTTGTAAATGTTACCGTAAGGTTAAAATACAAAGGGGTTACTGTTACCTAAGTCAGGTAATGAGTACATTTTCATTTGAACAGTGTCACACTCCTCCTTCATTCCCTCCCAGAATTTCCTCTCTTGACCTCCCACCCATCCACTTATATAGTTTATTTCATTGTTTGTAGTAGATTTAACTGCTGAATTGATTCACCTTTTGTCCCATTATTTCTGTGCACAGATTATTTTTCTTTTTTTAATTTTTTATTGTAATTAATAAAAGGATTACATGATATTTGCCAGATAGAAGGTGTATTAATTCACATACATTGATACCCTTTCACATGTCTTGGTACCCATTACCAGATTATTTTTCTTAAACAGTGGTGACATAAGTAGACTCACAGATCCAACATATATGTCCCAGAACTAGCCAAATGCTTAAGGTCTCCACAGAGCAGAATTAAAAAAGAAAACCTTCTGACATCCTCAAGAAAAGACTGTAAATGTGTACACACACACACACACATTTTCATACTGAAAAAGCTATCGTAAGGGTTACAAAGGTTGTAAGTTTTTAAGTGAATCAATGATTTATTAAAAACAAAATAGACCAAAGGAACTATTGAGATTAGTGACCCTGATTCTATTTTTTTGTTTTTTCCCCACATATTTTTATTGTAATTAATAGAAGGGTTATATTATATTTGCCAGATAGAAGGTGCATTACTTCACATACATTGATACACTTTCTCATGTCTTGGTCCCCATTTTCCTCCCCCCACCCCCATCCATCATCTTGTTTTCCCCCCTTCAGTATCCAATTTCAAATAACCAAATACAAATATATCCAATATATCAGATAACAAAGTGAGATACTGTAACAATATGAGATAACCAAGGGACAGCAAAATCGATGAGAGATAACATAGTACATTAAGGACAACAATCACTCATTATATGGCTTTTGACTCTATATCCTAGAGGTCCTTTCGTTTAGCATCATACTGTATGGCCTTATGTATCTAGGTTTTGCTAGGTGCTGCAATGAACATCATTGTGCTAGTGGATTTAGTATGTCTTTGTTTCTGGCCAATTGGGTAAATGCCAAAGTGGAATTGCTGGGTCATATGGGAGCTCTATGTTTAGTCTTTTGAGGAACTGCCATACTGCTTTCCATAGTGGTTGAGTTTGCATTCCCACCAACAGTGTAGTAGTGATCCCTCCTGGTCATATCCCTTCCAGCATCTGTTGTTATTAGTTTTCTTGATCCTGGTCATTCTAACTGGAGTGAGGTAGAATCTCAGAGTTGTTTTGATTTGCATTTCTTTTATGACCAAAGCACATGCAGAAAAATAAAGTTGGATCCTTCTTTGTCACCCTGCACTAGAATTAACTCCAAATGGATCAAAGACCTGGAGGTAAAACCCGACACACTGAAAACTTTTCAAGAAGGAATAGGAGACACA
Organism: Megascapheus bottae; assembly: GCF_031878675.1. Taxonomy (NCBI): domain Eukaryota; kingdom Metazoa; phylum Chordata; class Mammalia; order Rodentia; family Geomyidae; genus Megascapheus; species Megascapheus bottae. Next base: position 15,341,795 of record NC_143514.1, read on the forward strand.
CTATGGCTCCTTGGCATAGTTCAAAACTTTCTTAATAAGGACCAAGAATCACAACAAATCAGGGAAAGGCTGGATCAGTGGGACTGCATTAAACTGCAGAGCTTTTGTATGGCAAAGGTCATAGCTAGTAAATTAATTAGGAAACCTACAGAATGGGAGAAGATCTTCACTAACCGTACAATGGACAGTGCCCTCATATCTAAAATATATCAATAGCTCAAAAAATTGAATCACTCCAAAACTAATATCCAAAGAAACAACCATCCCATTAAAAGATGGGCCAAAGACTTAAAGAGAGTCTTCTCTGAAAAAGAAGTAAAAATGGCCTGATTCTATTTTTAAGCTATTTCTTTATTCGATGAGTCCACTTTTTAAATTTTTTATCTGATATATTGTATATATGCGTGTTTGGTTATTTGAAATAGGATAGGGAAGGGAGGAAAACAAGATCATGGCGGGGTGGGGGTGGGGACCAAGACATGAGAAAGGGTGTCAATGTATGTGAAGTAATGCACCTTCTATCTGGTGACTATGATGTAACCCTTCTATTAATTACAATAAAAATATATGAAAAAAGTTTTAAAAAAGTTTTTTTAAACTATCAATGTTTTTTTGGACAAAACCCTACTTGAGAATCTGTCCTGTCAGTAGTCCGGGGCTGAGATATAGATATTTACCTGCAAGTCTCTCTAAAGTAACATGAGTAACTTTATATCTTTGCAAAAACAAAAAGACCTCATTTTATGTCTATTATTAGCAAAAATTAACACATACAGTTAAGACTGATGAGTTCAGGGAAGGCAAAACAATGTTTATCATTTAGTGAAATGCAAATTAACTTAAAATACTCTTTCCTAAATTTCTTTTCCAGAAAGCATAAAAAATTACTCACCAGAAATAATGTTATAGATAATTGCATGGGCTGTTGCGAATAAAAGAAATAAATGGATAAATATCTATGTTTTTCAGATTTGGAGTCACTCGGGAGTTTTGTACATGAAAGACATTGTTAAAAGAAAAAAAAAACCTACTGAAATTATACCAGGAGGTAGATGAAGGTGGCTGATTTTCACCCTATTAGATTTCCTGTAATATAATTTAGTACAGCCAGGACTAAGCAGGAGTGGAGCTTAGCCTTGGGGTAGGGGGGAAAAAAGCAATCACTTGCTGTTATGATTATTCTCATTTAAAATTCCCCAGCTGCCTCCACACATCTGTCCTTCAATCTATTCTTTTTCTTCTTATACAGGCTTATGAAAGCCAGCCGTTGTGGAGGACACGACCTGAGCTTCCCTAACTGATGCTTTCTGGGTTTTGAATGCACCAGATTTGCAGACTTGGTGATAAGATTTTCTAGGTGGCAGTTGTGTAGCCCTCTTGTAAGAGACCCAGAGTGATCCCGTCGGGGCCAATGTGATTGTGCCCTGGAAATAATCTAATACAAAAGGAGCTATCATCAATCAGGAGGCTGCTCTTTCCAGCTGTCAATCATTGTTCTTTCTTTAATCAACACACCACTTGATTACAGGAATTATATACAGAATATATGACAATAGAAATGCATGAAGACATGTGCACTTTCCATCATTAAAACTAATCTGGCTTTAATAACTGGCAAGTGCTTTGGCATAGTTTGACCCAAAGGCTGTTGTTCTGGCAGTTTTGTGGGGAGTACTGAAAGAAAAAGCAAGTGATCGGATGTCACAAAGATTTCATTGAACTGCTTTCAACCAGAAAGAGGCAGTGATTGTCTTCCTTGTAGCAGATATACATCTAGCACAGGCGGAAGTCTGATTGGATTGACATTATCTGTGAATGCAGAGTTGCTTACCTGACTCCTCACTTCATAGGCACAAGCAATGGAGAGATTTCACCTCACTGAAAGGAAAAGTGATGATAAGTAGGAAGAATGAGAAAATGCTAAATATGATTTAGAATATTGAAGGGAATTGCTTAACATCTGATTGTGCCTATTTAAATGGAATGGCAATTCTTTATTTATAAGGGAAGATGGAAGATTGAGAAGTAGATAAACCAGCAAGTCATTGAATTTGGAGAGATGTAATACAGTATAATGGAAATGAATCAGAACTAGAATCTGGAAATGTATCTTTTTACAGCATTCCTCATCACCATTTGCATGCTAAGAGAAACATCTAAGTGAAATGCATTGTCAATTGGGTTAGAACTTAAGACATACCCAGTGGTAGTGTTTAATGCTATAGAGGAAGCCCTGAGTATAATCCCCTAACATTGAAAAATCACAAATTGTGGAAATAATTAAATCAAATGATGGATGAGAATTTTTGAGCATTATAAAATATATTCAATGTCAGTTTTTATTTGTGTTTGTGTTATACAGCTAGAGGATCTGTACTTGCATAGCATCCATGAAAGTAGACAAGATGGTACTGATTGGAGACTTTACCTAGGGTCACTAAACCATTGTAATGTTAATGGAAGGGTAAAAAAATGGCAGTCAGTGCTGGAATAAAGAGTTTGCAACTTTTTGTTTACTCCAGGCTTGAGCAGGTTCCCCTGTGGCTGTCATGATCAGTACCCTACTAAACATGTGGGACCTTTGTTGTTTCTTTTGAGAACTCTTTTAGTCTCTTGTTAGGCTTGAGATAGTCTATCTTGCTTTTAGTTCATGTTAGTTACACAGATCTGGAGAAGCTGTGATGCAGATTTTGCTGACCGCTAACTGGGTTCATTCTCTTGGAATTGTTTTGGGATTCTCTCTCAAGAAAGTAAGCTAGTGCCTCCAAAGGCCACAACAACAGTTTGTTCAACAACAAAGCAGGATTTGTAGCATCAAGTTGGAAATCATTGCTGTCTGAGTTTCCTCCAAACGTTGATGCTGTTTCAAGTAAAGGAATAAATCTAATCTCTCCTTATCTCAGCCCAAAGCAGAACATATCTTCCCCATATTCCCAGTCACACTTTTATTTCTGACGTTTGTTGATACACTACACAACACACACACACACACACACACACACACACACACTCACATTATCCAGTGCACTATTGCTTAACAATTTAGGTCAAGGCTGGCACTCTACTAATTGAGCCACTGCTCCACTTTCAAACTTTTGGGTGATTAACGGAAGATGAGATTTATGTGAACTTTCCATTCCTGGTTGGCTTCTAGCACTGACCCTCAGATCCAAGAATCCTGAGTATATAGGATTACAGGTACCAGCTTTTAAAGCCTTCAGTTATATCATGTATTCTACTTACCTTCCATCTCTATATGGTCTCCAAGACATCTCAGTTTGAACTATTAACTACCAATTTCCCCAGGTAAACTGTTATCTTTATACACTCTGAAAGTAAAGATAGAGACATTGGGGGATTTTATTTTTGTGGTAAGAATGACAAAAGGTAGATAAATGATTTTGAATGGGCATTTTCAGTTTGTGTTCTGCTTTTAGCACCTACAACTATTTCCTCATTGGTTTAAGAGTGCCTAATAGCAGAAACCTCTCATGAGTAGAAAAGAAATCCATCCCTGCTGTATTGTCTAGAGTTTTTCTGCTATCTTGGAATATCCTTCTGGATCACGTCTGACTTGGTATCTGTATTTTTCCACCCAGCCCTGTGTTTGATTTTTATTGTTTAGCTAGGATATCCTGTTATCAGTATACAGCTTACATTACAAGAATGAGACAAAAATTCCATCTTATTACTCGCAGAGGGGCGCACTAAATTTTTGCCTGGGTTGACCTTGAACCATTATCAAATGTTTGTCTCCTGAGTATATGAGATTACATTACTATGTTATTGTGCCTGGAATATATTTTTCAGATTCAAATTCTGGCACATGACTAATACATTTTCATAGAGATATACTAATAGAATTTGTTTCTGTGACTTTCCCATGGCTTTCTATTGACTTATTTTAACTTTTTCTCCAATACAGCTTTCTATTTAGTCTTATCTCCTGGGACCCTTCTCGCAAATCTCTACAGAATAAAGGAGGGTTTTTCACAATGTATTTGTAGATATTGAACTCACAGTTAAGTTTTAAACCCTTTTATAAGTGCATTCTACTGCTTAAACCTTGCTTCAATTCAGTTATGTATAATATCCATAATTTCCTAGAGATTGTTATTTTATAGAGAAAAATACCAAGACTGATACAGTGATATATGCCTCCAATAATAGACCTCAGCAGACTAGAGTAGGAACATTGTGAGTTCTAAAACAGCCTGGGCCACCTAGTGAAACCGTCTAATAAAAAGAAAGAAATTGCTTATTTAAATTTTTTGATTAAAAATTAAGCACAAAGATTCAATTATTTCATAGAAGGACATGACACAGGGTTATGCTAAGAAAGGTCATGTCTTTTCACACATTTCTTACTTTGAAAAGCCTCTTCACTCAGCACTGATCCTTCAAATTATGTGATATCCACACTTTAAGGAAAATGTTAATTTTGCACCCCGTCAGAAGAGGAGCATTGGGTGCCAGGGTGTGAAAGGAAAAGGAAACTAATGATCACAGGGTCTAAAGGCCAGTGAAGATGTTAGAGGGTTTTAAATTACTCCCCTTGAAACATTATTGTAAACTATTTTTTTGTGAAAAACATGGTAAGTTTCCTCTAATTATGATTGTTCACCAATATAGGAAATGACTGGAACTTTTTAATTTTTTTCCTGTTTTACCATTAAGGTTTATTTTAATTATTTTATTTTTTGCCAGTGCTGGGGCTTGAATTCAGGGCCGGGACACTGGCCCTGGCCTTTCCTCAAGCCTAGAGCTCCACCACTTGAGCCACAGCACCACTTCCGGCTTTTTTTCTGTGTACGGTAGTCCCAAGGGATCCAAGCACTTCGTTGCACTTCATTAGGCGAACCCTCTACTATTAGGCCATACTCCTGTCCCACCATCAGAGTCTTTAAAGGTAACTTTTGGAATGGAAGGAAAAAAAAATCCTATGAGTTCTAGCCTTGTATTCTGGAAATAAAAGGTTATCGATATGCCTTCAGGTAGTAGAAATGAAATTGTTGGTTATGCCTATTTGTGCTAAATTTCAGGAAATGCTTCTTTTTAAGAATCAATCAATGTCTAGCTACTCCTGGAGACCAGATTCCTGCTGAAAGAAGAAAAGGGCCAAAGATTTGAATGTCAAAAGTACTAGACCTTATTCAAGATAAATTTGGTTGGCTTTTGTTTTTCATTTTCATTGTAATGATCAAATTTTATTGGAAATAAGTTTTCTGTTTTTTAAATTGTATTTTATTGTAGGAGTGATGTTTCTTTCTCTCCTTCCTTCCTTTGTTCCTTCTCACCCTCCTCTTCTCCCTCCTTTCTTCCACCCTCCATCTCCTTTTCTTCCCTCCCTCTTTTCCTCTTTCTCCTTCCTTCCTTCCTTCCTTCCTTCCTTCCTTCCTTCCTTCCTTCCTTCCTTCCTTCCTTCCTTCCTTCCTTCCTTCCTTCCTTCTGATTGTCATCCTTCCTCTTTCTATTTCCTTCCTTCTTCCTCTTTTTCCCTCTATCCCTCCCTCCAACTTCATTCTTTTCACCAGTAACAGGGCTTGAACTTAGGGCCTTTTGCTATTGCTTGGCCTCTGTGTTCACAGTCAGTACTCTGCTACTTGAGACACTCCACCACACATAACGTTTCTCTTATTTTCAAAGCATTAAGAATAGGAAATACAAGCATTTGTTTTGATTCATAACAGTATTTCCCATCTTTTGCCTGCAGGCAGGTAAAGTGTAGGGTATTTATTTTGTTTCTATTTTAATCTGAATTTGTAAGTCTTTAAGTAGCTTATTTTGATTATTATAGGAGAAGAAAAATGACTTGTTTAAAGTTGTATTTGATATTCTTTTCAATCTGTATTTTAAAAAGTTGAAATTAAAATTGAACTAATTCTGTTTTGACCTTTTGAGCGCTCTGTATTCTTAGTTCCTTTTTTTGAAAGTATATATGTTGAAAATTGTATAAAATGTGTTTCTGAAAGAAAAAAGAATAAGAAAAACAAAAGTAAAGATACGCATGATTATATAACCCATACACACAGTAACACATGCCTTTTAGGATAAAAGAAGTTATTGGTTCACTATTTGAAATCAGTCCCCTTTTGGGAGTATCCTAGATAACATTTATAACATTGGTAATCACATTGCAAATGCTGTTTTTCAAATCTTTTATCAGTGCAGATAGTATAGCTGTTGATTTACTGTGAATGACTACTTTTACTAAAGACGTTTCTTTGCATCTTGAACAAAACTGTGCATTCAAAAATTTCACCTGGGCTGAGAGTATGGCCTAGTGCTATAGTGATAGCCTAGCATGCATGAAGAAGCCTTGGATTCGGTTCCTCAGTACTACATAAACCAAACAAGCTCGAAATTGCGCTGTGGCCCAAGTGGCAGAGCACTAACCTGGAGCAAAACTGTCCAAGGACAGTGCACAGACCCTGAGTTCAAGCCCCAGGGCTGGCAAAAAAACAAACAAATAAACAAACAAACAAACACAGCAAAATTACACCAGAGGCCTAAACATTGCTAATATCATATGAGTTTCAGTTTACAAATGAACCATATTTCTTTAAAAAAGACCTTCCACATCTTTGCATTTGGATAGTGATTTCCTTTTTCTTTCTTCTAATGTGGTTTGTTCTGGGATGCACTCAAGGTCACCATCTCCATCCCTGCCTGTTGTCCACTGGCAGAGCAATAAAGCAAGAAATACTCCTATTTAGTAGAGGTACAGTGCTCATTTCTGCCAAACATCTGTGCAGTGTGAATCATCCTAGTATACCCTAAACACCATTTTTTGGTAATATTACTGACTTTGTCTCCTTGCATTTTTATTTACATTGTTATGGCTCAATTGGGATATTCTGATGTTCAGGCATGCATAAATGTTAATGACATGAAATGTAGGAATAAAACATGCCACCAATAATGTAACCCTTCTATTAATTACAATAAAAATATATGGAAAAATGCCACCATTAGAAGAATGAGGGCTTGAAGCAATATAATTTCTTTAAACACAATTTCGTCATTAAATATTAAGGGATAAGCTCCATTGGTATTGAGATAATTGTGTTTGGGGGAAGTACTGAATTATTATATCATATTGAAAACTACTCATCTTCTGGGACAATATTAGATCCCAGTTTTCTTCCAGATTCTTTCCTCTTGCAAGTAAAGAGCATACCTCACTCCTATGTTGATTTCTAAAGGAGAAATATAGAAAATCAATGTAATGAGCATAAATGGGTGCACAAAGTAGAAAGCCATGCTATATATAGGCTACTATTTTTACATTGGCAAGTATTTCTTCCCTCCCCTCCTCTCCCTTCCCTTCCCCCTCCCCTCCCCTTCCTTGTCCTTTTTTCTTTCTTATGCTCAAGCCCTGTATAATACCACTTGAGCAACACATCTGCTTCAGCTTTTTGTTTCTTACTTGGAGATTAAAGTATCTCAGATGTATCTACCTAGGCTGGCTTGGAACCTTGATCTTCCGATCTCAGTCCTTTGGGTAGATAAGATTACAGATGTGAGCCTTCAGTACCAGCCTAGATTGTCAATTTTTAAAAATAAACATTTGTCTGTCCTTGTACACTGAATGTGTACGATGTGGTTGTGGGGCTTGGACTCCGGGCCTGGGCACTGTCCCTGAGCTCTTTAGCTCAAGGATACCACCCTACACGTTGAGCCACAGCACCACTTCCGGTTTTCTTGTGGTTAATTGAAGATAAGAGTCTCACGGACTTTAGGGCCTGAGCTACCTTTGAACCATGATCCTCAGAGCTCAGCTTAATTAGTAGCTAGGATTGCAACTGTGAGCCACTGTGCCCAGCAAGATTTTTTTTTTTTCAATTCCAGCACTGGGCTTGAATGCATGGTCTTAGTCTAGACCTTTGCTTTTCACTCAAAGCTGGTGCTCTCTTGCTTGCTTCACAACTCTACTTCTGACTGTTTCCTGTCTAATTAGACAGAAGAGTCTCATAAGCTTTCCTGTTCAGACTAGCTTTGAACCACAAAATCCCCACTTCTCAACCTCCTGTATAGGTAGGATTACAGAAGTAAACAGCTAGCACCTGCCAAGGACTTTTATTTTTATAGAATTGCAATTCACACAAAACTGAAATGTCTTTTAAAGTTCTCTACTACTATTCCTTTAAGGTAGTTATTTTTGTGTGTTTAATACTCCTTACAATGTACATAATAAAGTGTGTGTGTGTGTGTGTATGAGAGAGAGAGAAAGAGAGAGAGAGAGAGAGAGAGAGAGAGAGAGAGAGAGAGAGAGAGAGAGAGAGAGAGAGAGAGAGAGAGAGAGAGAGAGAGAGAGAGAGAGAGAGAGAGAGAGAGAGAGAGAGAGAGAGAGAGAGAGATCGATCCCAGCCCTTACATGAAGATGGTATTCAGGACCCAAGCTCTGTCCCTTAGTTTTTTCACTCAAAGCTGGTGCTCTTCAACTTGAGCGACAGCTCCACTTCTGTCTTTTGACTCTTTTTTGGAGATAAAGATCTCATAGACTTTCTTACCTAGGGTGGCTTCAAACGGTGATCCACAGATCTCAGTCTCTTGAATAGGTAGGTTTGCAGAGGTGAGCCACCAGTGTATAGTAATATTTGTTTTTAGAAGAAATTAACACATTGTCTAAAATCTTTGCAAATTCCTACAGGAAAATTGAGTTGATATTCTTTTGTGTTCTCATAATTCTTCACTTAATGTTTATTGGACTTGATGTTTATGAAAGTTAAATATTTTCTCTTTTGTGTTTGCTTTTATTCACCAATTTTGAATTTCTTGCAAAAATAGACTGAAAGTACAAAACAAAACAAAACACTCATAGGCAATGTCTAAATAAATAACCTGAATGCATGATATGAAACAGAGATGTCAGGACTACAAAATAGACCACAACATAACAATAACAGAAAAGGAAATAAAAATAACATAACAAACAAAAATATTACAAGTAGCAGCCTCACTGGTCTCCTTTTAATTTACATTCTGTAGCTTGTCTGAGATGTAGTAGACTTTTCCAAACAAAAGCAATAAAGATACTTATACAATGGGAAACAACAGTCCTGTGAGAAAAGCCTAATGTAAATTAATCAACCATGTTGTAGCAACATATCCGCAAATATGTGTGTGGGTAGCATATTTAATAACAGTCAAATCTGTGAGTGTGAAGGAATCCCCTGAAGAGGTAGTCCACATGTTTACATTGTACAATTTCTTGGGATCTTATGAAAAATACCTCAGTATTATAACCATAGTGCAGAAGTTAGTTTTATTGATCAAATTAGTTGCTGTCTGTTAGGTTTCTATATCCTTTGGAGCAAGATAGCTGTAGAATATACATTATGACATGAAATTCTCTTCATTTAAAAATACTGTCTCCTAATCCACAGGCAAGACATATGTGATATAAAATAATTTTTCCCTCACAAATAGGCTTCAGCTAATCACTATTTCATGCATTTCATTTTCATACCTTTAAAAGCTATTTAAATCTTATGTAAGTAGGAAAAAACATATCTACAATATTGTTCCTTGCAAAGACAATGAAAACACAGTAGATTGAGTCTACTTTGTCTGCTTGGGTGCTATAATTTACCACAATAGCTAACTAAAATAAAAGTCAATCAGAATATTCTCTACGTATCATTTTATATATCTTTTCTACAAAAATATATAGAATCAGACTTTGTTGTGGTCACCAACATTTTTCAGTGTTACAAGGCTATTTTCACATGCTAAAGCTAGGCCTGGGGTTTTCTTCATAGAGATGTTTGCAGATTTTATGGTGTAATAAAATATTCAATGACTAGATTATAAAGCACTTGATAAAATTTTAGAGGCACATAAATCCCACAGATGCAGTCTCTGGGGTAAAGGAAAAAGCACAGAAGCCTTATAGCAGGCATTCTGGTCATTTGGGAAGGGGAAGACTGGATATTCAAGGAGAAGGGACAAATGAGAAAAGGACAGTGATCACTGGCTCCTTGGAAATAACTTTCCAGAACTACAGCAAATAACAACAGCCTTATTATTACCTTAGACAACTCCTCTCTATGGTCAATAAGAATCAACTACTGAAACTAGAATTGAATTCTTCTTTTATTTAAAAGGATGACACTATTTTAAAGATATAAGCTCTTGTTTCCTTAAAAAAAAAAACAGTAATCATGTTAATGGGTGGTAGTGGCTTAGGCCTGTAACCCTAGATATTCAGGAGGTTGAAATCTGAAGGTCTTTCTTGGAAGCTAGCTGGGGCTGGAAAATCTAGGAGACTCTTATTTCCAATTAACAGAAAACAGGAAGGGGTGCTCTGTCTCAAAATGCTCAGGGACAGTGCAGAGGCTCTGAGTTCAAGCCTCATGACTGACTCCCAGTCCTCACCCATTTTTTTAAAATATGTTTATATGAACATCATTTGTATTGTTCGTGTGTATTTCCCTGAGTTTTAAGCTAGCACACTACCACTTGAGCTACAGCGCCACAGCTTCACTCCAGGGTTTGATGTTAACTAAAGATAAGAATCCAGGATGGCTTGGAACTGAGATCCTTAGATTTCAGCCTCCTAAGCAGCTATGATTACAGGTAGAAGCTACCTGCCTCACTCATTATTTGTATCTTAGACTCTAAGACAGATTTATCATTTTCTCGATGATGTTTATCATTTCAATGAGACCAATGTCAACTGAGAAGAAACCTATCACTCATATTTGCATTTATGTAAATTTATGTCAAAACATGGAAATAAGTAAAGTTTGCATGGTAAGCCAAGAATACATATTGAGAATGTAGCAAACCCCAACAGGGAGGCTGGAGATTGAAAAGTCCTCTCTGTTGCGTTCTGTCAGGAGAGTGGCAGGCAGGGTCTTTGAAGCTAATGCACTCAGATTTCCTGGGGCTCTTGCTCTCTTCTACTGGAGCAGCCTCTGAATAAGAAATATTCCTGTCTAATCCTGCGCAAGACAGATAAGTCTGCCAATTGAAACTGTAAAGTCCTGACAGCCGACGGCATTGGTTTTGTAATAGCAAAAGACTGGTGCTGAAATATCAGAACTGGAACCGCATTCTCTGACAGCAAGAAACAACCAGGCTTGACAAGAAATTGGGACCATGATCATTTGCAGTCAAACAAGATGTCTCTTCATTCAAAGCATCGCAGTTACCTTCATTTCCAAAGTTCGGGATCCATTTCATTATTGACATATTCTTTTCTCTCTCCCATTCCCTGTGGAAGCCCCCCCCACCCTTATCAAGTTTAAAAACTTTCAGAGCACACATTTGATAAAAAAAACAAACACAAAAAGCAACTAGGTAACAACCTTTGTTATTTGCCTTTTAATAAGGACCGTAATAGAAAGAATGCAATGTTTTCTGAATGGTGTTCAATCATCTTGCCACATTCATTTATAAAATCTATCCTGTTTAACCCTCAAGTCCATGCACATTTCAGACTTTAAAGAAGGTTTTATTCTAACATCCATCAAATTTGAACTCCTTTCAGACCTATTTCCCACCATATCCCACCCAGATTTTTCATTTGTCTTAAATATATGTTTCTAACACATTAGACTGCTTGGTTTTGCCACTTAAGGAAAAAATAATTAAAATACAGCATATCATATTACATGTGTTTACATATACATTTATTTGATTAGGTGTAATATCTGCATGAGGGAGAAAAATGAGCCTTCCCTTTCTGAATCTGGCTGTAGTGGCAACAGGGCACATAGGATATAGGGGGTGAGTTGTATAGGATGAGGAACATCAAAATACATGGCATCTTTGAATAAAATTAATAAAACTAAACTGAATTAAAGCTGTGGAATAAGAGGGTTACAGGAATGGAGAAAGCAGGAGGAAACTGGGATGTAAGCATGGTGTGTCATTGTGATTATAGGTATCTTACAAGCATGTGTGAAATACCATGGCAAGAATCCTTTGAACGATTAGCACATACTTAAAACATGAATGAAAGTAATGTAAATTTTCTAGGCCTGCCTTTTCTAGGCTGTGTACCAGTGGGAAGGGTTAGGCTAACAAAATAAGTGAAGGAGGCTGAATCAGGTCAAAACCCATTTAGTACCTGTGTGAAGATGGAACAATAAAGGATGTTGAGGTGTGTTTGGGAAGGGGCAGGGATAAAAGATAATGATAGAGAGTCTATCATAGGTACACAGACCTCATGCATATATAGGCATGTCAAAGTGGTATCCCCTTGAACAACTAAATGATGTTATATACAAATAAGAAAAATAAATAAAATGGACTTTCACATGATCACTGAACCATTTTAAATAAAGTAGTTTACTGATTTCCTAATATCAATGAGATAACGCTTGATCTCCTGACTCAAAGTAATTCATGTGGATATTTTTTATTCAAGGCTTACGAGAATGTATAATTTTTAAGAATCGAAACAATGTCGTTTACAGCCTAATTTTGATAAATGGGAGAGGCTGGAGATTTCCATGCACTTTAACAATGACTATGAAAAGAATACCAACTGCATAGCAAACTTCATTTTATATAAGAAGGCTTTAAAAGTATACAGGTGTTTATTTTAATATCACTTAATAAATTACATTTATACATTTTAAATTCAAACTGAAGGTCTCTAAATTAGAGCTAATTTAAATCATTCTCCAGTTAACCATACTGATGTATTTCTTTAAAAAATAAAAACAAATAAAGCTATGCCATAGTAGATTATAGACAGTAACATAATTATCATACACACATATACTTTTGTCTATTTATAGAACACAAATTTATGATATAAGACAAATAGGGCTTTAACATAGTTAACATCTTGTTTAGAATTTGGCGATCACTTGATACAATTAAAACAATGGTAGGCAATTCAGTCTTTTTAGTCATGAATGCCCCTTAAATGTTCACAAAAAATCACAGGCATACATATATTTTGCACAACAAATGCTATGAATGCAGTATTTTTAAAATCACTATATGTCATGAAGCAGGTAAATCACAAGAACATAAACACACAGGTTACTTTTTTTAAAGTTTGATCCAATAAAGATTGGATCAAACAGAATCATTAGGTATTTTGTTGAGAATAAACTAATAACAAATTATGTTACTTTAAATAAAGAATATTGTCATGGATCAAGAAAATGTGGTTTGGGCTGGGAGTTTGGCCTAAGGGTAGAGTGCTTGCCTAGCATGCATGAAGACCCGGGTTCGATTCCTCAGTACCACATACATAGAAAAAAGCCAGAAATGGTGCTGAGGCTCAAATGGTAGAGCTCTAACCTTGAGAAAGTCCAAGGACAGTGCTCAGGCCCTGAGCTCAATCCCATGCCCGGCAAAAAAAGAAAAAATGTGGTTTAGACACACAGTGGGATTCTGTGCTTCCATCAGAAAGAATGACATTGACCATTCCTAAGAAAATGGAAAGAATTGGAAAAACTCATGTTAAGTGAAGTAAACCAGACTCAAAGAAACATAAGTTCCATGGTTTCCCTCATTTGTAATAATTGGTATATGTCTAGGAGAGTCCTAGCAGGGGATCACAATAGTTCAATAGTTCACATAGGACCATATAAAATGGTATTTCTTTAAATGAACTCCAAGACAGAGAAACGAGAGAGTTTTTTTTAAATTTGTTTTTAATCTACTGTGTGAAATTATTTTTTTCTTTCATTGTTTTCCTTTGGTTTAATCCTGTTGCCACTGTTTATGATTCTGGTACTCTGTATCTTATATATACATTTATATTATTTGGGAAAGGCAAGCAAAACAACAAAATGAAGAGACATAGGACAAAGTGCAACACTGATACTCAAAAAAATACCACTAGGTTGGGAATGAACTGTACAATTTGGGGAGGGCTTGTTTGGGAGGAAAGTTGGAAGACAAATGAGGAAGGAGGTAAGAATATCTAACAAGAAATGTACTCATTACTTTATATATATATATAACTATAACCTCTTTGAACATCACCTTTATAATAAAATTAAATTACAAATCATTGCCATTCTGATTGCTGTGTGAATATGTAACTAATCTTACTGAAAATCAAGTCTCTACACTTTATTAGCATTTTGTCTCCTTGGGTAAATAATTTGGAATCTCATTTTCCCAGTTGTAAAATTGGGGTATTAGGAGTGAACCAAGATTCCTTTCTCTATTGAGATTTAGGAAAGCTTGGAGAGGTGGCATGAAGGAAGGTAACAGGGAAAGGCTGAGAATTCTTAGTCACAACTATGACAAAGAGAAAACAATGAGTTTGATGTTTTTAGAATAATTATGTCCAGTTCTCATGATGTCCTGAATATTCCAGTGGCTGGCTGCAAGAATGCAGGTGAGATCTGAGTGACACAGATTGCTAGAATACTCTAAGCATCTGACGGTGATGTTTTGATACCAAGGTTGAGGAGAAAATTCCTGTTTTTTTCCAATGTGTTTCAGTAATGTATAGCCCTGATCTGCTCTCTCAGGAGAAATAATATGCAATATATTTCACTCAGCACTTTTATTATATGCCTATTATGCATCAGGCAATGTGTTTGATATTAAGATTAACTCCACTGAATAAAATATGCTCCCAGCTGTTAAAAAATTCACACTGTGCTAAAAATAGACTACATGCATACTCACAGAGGGATGTTGCCTGACTTTCAATGGGCTTATGTCTTAGCAAGGCCAATGTAATAACCTCACTGGAGATACCCAAGCAGTTTAAAAGATACCCCAAATGACCACTAAGAAGCAGTGTGGCATGGCTCAAATAGTAGATCATCTGCCTGAAAATCAAGCTCAGCAAACAAACCAAGCAAAAGTGAGAATCTGAGTTCAAACTCCAGCATTGGCACACATTCCACACACAGGGACACACACACACACACACACACACACACACACACACCAGACACATCAAAAAAAAAACAACCTCTACTATTTTGTTTGTCATCATTTCCTAATGATCACGTTGATTTCTGTAGTTATGCCTTATATCAACATTATATGGAACCTCATAACGTATCTGTGGTTCAGTAATTTCTAAATTCCACAACCTTGATTCTCATTTGCATAGCTGCTCTGTAGCTCAAATATGTGACTTCCCTTCCATGTACTACTAATGTTTTCCTGTCAGTAACACCTGATGATTCTTTTATGCAAACTTCACTCCTCCTCCTTCACTCTAGTTGCATTTTGTTTTTCTGTTTGTTTCCTAATATTAGCAACTGAATATAGGAGGTTCACAAACAATAAGCAATTACTCTTCCTCTGAACTAACTCCCAGTCTCTTGCCTCACTTTATTTTACCATTTCACTAGCCATATACCCTCAAGACATCAGGTGAAAGTCAGGTGAATCCTTTTTGATCAATTTCATACATAATTCAGCAGGGTATCTTGTCACATAGACTATGTTTTACTTTTCCATTATTCTCTGATCCTAGGTGCAATTATCACACATCTTGATTATTGAAGTAGAAGTGTAGGTGGTCTTCCTCATTCCACTTTTTCTCTTACTTCAGGCTGTTTCAATGCAGCAACCTCTATGATCCTTCTAAAATATATATAAAATCACACTACTCCTCTGTTCAAAATTATCTAGAGAATTTTCTTAGTTTAGTATTCAAAATTTTTGAATGACCTAGCTTTTATTTTCTACAATTATCTGTTGTCTATCTCTATTCTTACCATTATTTATTGAAATAATTGATCAAATGTTATTTGAGGCCTTTCCTGGTCCCTGTGTGGTTTCAGCCAGCCGAGCTCATTGTAACTGAGCTGGGAAATATGCTTCTGGGCTTGTTGTATATCTTTTATCTTGGCTTCTGTTTCCTCCTACTAATTTATAATGTGAACATGTGAGTGGGTTTGTCTTACTGGTATTTACAGAATGCTCCTGGTTCAGTGCTCATTGAATAAATCAATGAAGATATGTGTTAAGAGATAATCAGAGATGAGTAAACTAATTAGTGCTGTTTTAATTTGTGAGGTAAACATCACAAAAATAGTCAGGGTAGAGACATTTAAATACACAGAATCCAGTCTTATAAGAGCAGGTCTTAGTCATTTATAAATATTTGTAATGGTGTCTTCCTTTTTTTCCTCATGGATATGCACCTGGGACACCTTCTGATACTAAGGACTGAATGGACTGCCAGTGCTACTTGTTGCTCTTGGAGTGCATTATAGCAATGGCGTACAGTCACAAGAAGTACAGTCACAGGTGGGTTTGATGAAGACACTGATAGATTTGGGGTGAAATATAGTGGGGAATTGTTTGTTTATTTTAGTTTTGATGCTGGTTCTGAGACTTAAACTCAAGTTTTATCCTCTATCCTTAAGCTCAAAGCTAATGCTCTATCACTTAAGCAGGCAATTTCACTTTCAGCTGATTGGTAGTTGATTGCAGATAAGACTCTCATGAACTTTTCTTTCTTAGCCTGCCTTCAAATCACAATTCTCAGATCACAGTCTCCTGAATAGACAGAATTAGAGGCATAAGCCAGCAGGGCTCAGCTTTAGGAGAGATTTTTAATATTGTCCCACGGGACAATTATTCAGACCATTGAGATTTTTTTGTCTTTTTAAAATTGTAATAGAAGGGTTACAGTTATATTCACCAGATAGAAGGTGCATTACTTCGTAGACATTGATGTCCCTTCTCATGTTTTTGTCCCCAATTCCCTCCCCCAAACCCTCCCATCATCTTCATCCACCTTCCCTTTCATTTTTCAAATAAAGACATATTGTATATACAATAAACCAAATAACAAGGTAAGATACTGAAACAATGTGAGAATAACCAAGGGACAACAAATAGAGGAGAAATATTATAATACAATAAGAACAACAATCACACATGGCTCTTGTTTCCATATCCTGGAGGTCCTTTCATTTAGCCTCATCCTATATGGCCTTTTATATGTAGGCTTTGAGCTATTGTAATCCACTGCTAGGAGAGTCCAAAGTTTGTACTACTCATTACAAATGAGGGAAACCATTGAGCCTATGTTCCTTTGAGTCTGGCTTATTTCACTTAACATGATTTTTTCCAAGTCTTTCCATTCCGTTACAAATGGGGTGACACCATTCTTTTTGATGGCAGCACAGAATTTCTGACTCTCAGGACAGCATTAGGAGTTTGGTGGCACTAAGATCTGGATTCTGCAATTAACACAAAGGCTCTAAGAAATATCTGATCACCTAGGCAGCACACACAGTGTGGCTCAGGCTTGGGGGAATATCACCAGGTATATAGAACACTATTGGGCGGTATAGGGCATCATGGAGCTTAGAACAGAAGACACATCTGGGCTACTCACGTCATCCAATATACAGGAGAATGAGCATTTTTCATGTGTTGAAAGTCTGCACCTATTACATGGTTATTATCCACAAGTCAGTTTGCAAGCACATGAATTTGGAAAGCATTGGCTGAATTTCACTATCCTTGAGCTGAAGAACTCAGGGCAGAGGCCAGAACCAGAGTTCAAGCCCCATAACTGAAAATAGAATGAATAAATAAATAAAAAATTGTTCTTATTTGTGCTGTGCTATAGTGCCTGAATTTAAACAACGAATCTAAAAGAGGCTCACATATACTCGAAATGTTCATTTGTGAGGGGAATCAGATGCAGTCCCCGTTGACACTCGGTTTCCTAATCACTCCCACATGTATAGTTTTATATAATGTCATGGTCAGTAAGTTGCAGAAATTAGATTTTAACAATGTTTTATTTAAGTCCAGATTCATGCTGGTTTTATTGATTTTTAAAGCTTTAAACTCGGCTTCTATCTCAGTGACTGTATACTTGCATTTTCTTTAGTCTAAAATGCTTCTACAAAAGATAACAGGAAGACTATCCATTTATATCAGTGAAAGTCAGAAAATCTGGATCAGTGCTACTTAGCCCCTCCCTCCCTCCCTTCCTCCTTCCTTGCCTTCTTCTCTCTCTACCTTTCTTCCCTCCCTCTCTTTCTTCCTTGCTTCTTTCCTTCCTCCCTGCTTCCTTTCCTTCCTTCCTTCCTTCCTTCCTTCTTCCTTCCTTGCTTCCTTCCTTCCTTCCTTCCTTCCCTCCCTCTCTCCTCCTTTCCCCCTCCTTTCCTATCTTTTCCTTTCCTTTCCTTTCCTCTTTCCTCCTGTGTTATGTGAAGGTCTATCTTAGAGCTCAAACTCAAGGGCTAGGTGCTGTCTCTTAACGTTTTCACTCAAAGTTAGTGTCAGTTTAGCCATTGCTCCACTTCAGGTATTTTGGTCATTAATTGTCTGCTTCTAAACTGTTATCCTCCAATCTGAGCTTCCTGAGAAGGTAGGATAAAGCTATGAGTCACTGGTGCCAGGCTACACATCACCTTCTGCAAAGTCCGCTGATTGAATCATGACGGCCCTACACTCATGGCTGATTAAATCACTTGCCGACGACCTCAGGTCAAACTATCACTAATATGACTGTGAGGATTTAGCTGCAATATGAGTTTGGGAAAGAATGAATCCTGTACCATAACTCTGGATAAGCTTATTATATAGGATCAATGTTTTCTATACTCTTGGACCAGCCCTATCAAGTAGTATATTCAAAGAAATCACAAATAATGAATGCATAATAATTCCTGGCATAAATGTGTGAACAAATGTCACTTACTAAGTGTACAAGTAAAGAAAGGAAAGAGAACAAAACCCTGTTTTCCATCATGGCTGGACAGCTGTTTGAAACTGCATGGCTTATTACAAGTCTGTACCAACCTTAGAATTTCACAAGTTTCGTTTTTTACATAGCTTGAAAAATCCTGAATACGGTCTGTGTAGATGCCAGACGATACACAGCACAGAGTAGATAGATGGTGAGTATCAAAATCTTTAGATTAAAATTGATTTTTAGCAACCCAGGGACTGTATTCATAGTAAACTCTAGGGGGATAAAAGACCTTAGTGCTTTCATGCATTAAGCAGTGGTTAGGAAGTTTGCACAGGAATTAGGCTGTATGCAGATGTAATCTTTCTTACATATTGTGTAAGATTCCAGTACTAGTATATAAATAGAGTGGGAACTGATGTAATCTTTACTTATTTAGTTGACCTTGACTTTTCCTGTGAGCTATTTGAAAAATCAGCTTCCTTTAGAGCATTCAAGGGCATTGGATTTATGTTCATTAAACTTAAAGCAGTAAATTATTTCTGGGTATGGAGTAACATTATTTTTTTATGTGTGTGTATGCTAGTACTGGGGATTGAACTCAGGGCCTGGGCACTGGCCTTAATTTGTACTTTTTCTAAGGTTGGTATTCTGCTAATTTAGCTACAGCTTTTAACTGGAAATACTTGACTTACAGATTTTCCCAGCTGGCCTGTCTTCGAACTGTGATGTGCTACTTTAAGTCTGATGAGTAGCTATGATTATAAACATGAGCCACTGCCACCAGTTCTCATTAACATTTATTGTGCATTGAGCTTTACTAGATCTAAGTCTGGGATAGGCTGAGTCTACATTTCTTATGCTAATATGCCTCCCAATTGGGTAGGCTAGAGAAAAGGAAGAAAGGTCTAATCACTATTCATTTTGGATTCTGTTCTCTAAACAGTGACTATCCAGATGCCTTATGGGACAGGTCACGTGTGAGGAAAGTTAAATTTCACCATGATGAAGTGAAATATATTTCTATAAATCAAATTATTTGATATAGATGATTGACTACATGAAAGCTGAATGGCTTTTGGATTGTCTGAAATTAGAAGTCTCTTGGGTTTATGTACTTTAATAGCAGAGAGTAAGATTCCCCTGGTTTTCTGCTGAGTGAGGAAGATTCAAATTAGTGAAAGAAAGCAGAAGAGGTTTTCCTCATTTCATTTTTTGCTGCCACGCACAAGATTTAAACTGGGTGAATTAAATTTTTTTTTTATCTCTGAAAACTTCAGCAGGAAAGACAGCAGAATACTGTATACCGTCAAATAAAGACCATATGTCAAGTCAGGAAATTTAATAAGGTTTTGCTCCAGAAATGATCTAACTGCTTATAATATGGAATATTTTGTTTTGGATCTAGAATATCCAAAGTGTTTATTTAGTGCTCTCATGCCTGAAAATAAACACTAGGAAATTAAACATAAAAGAATGGGAAATTGATTTTATGAATAAGATAAATATTTCCATTAGTAGTTGTATTAATGATATATGGTTACTTTTATTAGCTTGCTACTAATAAAATAATGAAGAATTCAATTTATTAAAAGGATCCCTAGAATACATTATAAGCTATTTTAATTCTAGATTTTTTATTATTAGTTAGCCAAAAATAATTCCGAACAATAGCAAAAATTATTAGAGTACGATTCAGCAAATTAAATTAATGCAGCATTTTGTGCCATTTTAGGGATATTCTCATCCACATTGGATGTCTGAATAATAACTTTAAACTCTTACAGAAGGGTCAGGAGCATGGTCTAGTGATAGATTGCTTGCCGAGCATGCATGAAGCCCTGGGTTTGATTCGTTGATTCCATATACACAGAAAAAGCTGGAAGTAGTGCTGTTGCTGAAATGGTAGAGTGCTACCCTTGAGAAAGCTCAAGGACAGTGCCCCTGCCCTGAGTTTAAGCCCAAGGTCTGGGGCAAAAGAAAACATACAGAAAAAAAATGCACATAGTTCTAATTGAGAATTGACTTTCATACAAGTTTAAATGATACCATTGTGGAAAAAGTAAAGTCAAAAATAATTCATAGAGTTTATATCCTATTGCTTTTTAATAAATAAAAAAAATCCTGTGGAGAAGATTTTGTTTGTAGGGAGTGAATAATAAGTACAAGCATGTTGAGAGAGCCGTACATATAAAGTAAGAGGACACCGTGTTGGTTTTGCATTGCTTTTTCACACATTATTGAGTAGCTAGAATTCAGCAAATTCAGTTGAGATCATCTGATTGATTAGAAATGGAAAGGTAGGGAATATCATTTAGTGAAATGACAGAATGGATGTCCTAGAGTGTATCTATAAATCCAGTTCAAATTCTTGAAGGACTTCCAAAATACATGTGACTGGAGATGACTTTCAGAAAAAAAGTGGTAGAAAAATAAATGTCTGTGAGGTTGCAAAACTCTAGCAGTGATTTTATTTCTTTTCAGCAGAAGTGAATTTGTTCTGTCAAATTTTAAGTCTTTTGGAAATTCATGGGTTTCCAGGAAATTTTCAATATAAAAAGTTAAAAATATGGCTTATATAATTTAAGAGATTATTGGACTAAGAAGAAATACTCTTCTGAAATAACCTAGAAACTTTGAATATTTTTATTCTCAGTATTTACAGTACATTCATATTATTCTAAGTGAAAGGAAACATTGATTCTTCTTTTTTTTAAAATAAAAACCATGCCTACATGTGGCTTAGGTAGTGGAACTGACAGATGAGAGCTTTAAAGTATCTACATTTGTTATTTTCTAGTTAGATATAGTAAGGTAACTTATGGAAACTCTCAGTAGAAAACTATGGAGAACAGAGCATAGTTTTCAAACTTAAAAGTGCAATGTTTTAAGTGAAGAGTGCATGTAATAGCATTTACAGTAGATTGTTAGATGTAGAACAATGGGGCAGTGAAGAGCTCAATTTTTGCTGAAATCAGTGATCGATATCTGTGAAACTTGAGTTCTAGTGAAAGAGAGAATGGTTGAGAATAAATAGTATAGAAAGGCTGAAAATACACCTATTCAGTGAAAGGCAGGAAGTTATACAACAGAGAAGCTTGGCAAATCCTGATGAAGACAAGTGCAAAGAAAAACATGCAGACAAATCATAGCCAAGTAGCTTAAAACTAAAGATAAGGAAAGAGACTGAGAAAAATCCAGATGGGGAGAAATATATTTGAATAAGGAAATGACACAGTAATAGATAATGACTTCAATGAGAGTCACAATTCAATGGATCTTTTAAAAAAATGTTGGATTGAGAACACAAAAACAAATATTTAACAACCTCTCCCCTCCCATAAAAAGCCTGCCAAAACTTAACACCCGGTAAAAGTCATTTGTCAAAAACAAAGTCTAAGGAAAAATATTTAAGACAAAAATATAACAAAAGAAAACAACACACACACACACACACACACACAAAACAAACAAAAAAACAGGCAAACAAAATAACAGTCAAAAGAATCATTTGAACAAGGTAGCACAAATTTTTTTTACAGAAAAATAACACAGCATCAGTATCATTCAGGAGTCTCCTAGCAGAGGAGCTCAATAGCTCAATAGCAAAATGACCTTCAGGATAGGGAATTAAGAGTTTTGTCTTTGTGTTTGTTGTTCTTAACCTATGGTGTAAAATGATCTCTCTCTCTCTCTCTCTCTCTCTCTCTCTCTCTCTCTCTCTCTCTCTCTCTCTCTCTCTCTCTCTCTCTCCTTTTGCCTTATCTCATGTTGTTACTATATCTGAATTTGGTACCTGGTATATTGTATACATGCTTATTTGTTTATTTGAAATAGGGAATGGAAGGGGAAAATCAAGATAATTGGGAATGGGTATGGGGAGAGTAAATGGGAGACAGACATGGTAATTGGTATCAATGTACAAGAAGTAATTTACCCAGTACTTGATGAATGTAACTGTAACTTCTCTATACACCACCCTGACAATAAAATACTATTTAAAAAATAGATCAGATGTCACCATGTTTTTAAATTTTATTTTTTTATCAGTGGTGCCAGTAGGGATTGAACTCAGGCCTTGTCTTTGCTAAAGGGGCATTCTAACACCTATTCCATGCTTTCAGCTCCATTTTAAAATATATTTTTATTGTAATTAATAAAAGGGTTACATTATATTCACCAGATAGAAGGTGCATTGCTACTCTCTCTCATGTTTTGTCCCCATTTCCTTCCCGCCACTCCCCTCCCCTCATCTGTTTCCCGTTCCCTCTCCTATTTTAAATAAACAAATAAACATATATACAATATATTAGATAACAAAGTAAGATACTGTGACAATATGAGATAACCAAGGGACAGCAAAAGAGATGAGATAACATAGTACATTAAGAACAACAATCACGCATTATATAGCTCTTGTTTCCATATCCTGTAGGTCCTTTCATTTAGCCTCATCCTATATGGCCTATGTATCTAGGTTTTGCCCTATTGTAAATCTCTGCTAAGAGAGTCCAAGGTTTATACTAATTATGACAAATGAGGGAAACCACTGAGCCTACGTTCCTCTGAGTCTGGGTTACTTCACTTAATATGATTTTTTCTAAGTCTTTCCATTTCCTTACAGCTGGGGCAATGTCATTCTTTCTGATAGTAGCATAGAATTCCAGGTTGATCTTGCTTTGTGCTCAGTCCAGTCTTGTCTGTGATCTTCCTACTTGTGCTTCCCTGCATCACTAGGGATTAGGGATTTCTCACTCTGAACCTGGACATTAGACTTCTGCTGTATTCTGGCTCAGGACACATGTTACATGCACCTGTACATGCACCTGTATACAAGCCCAGGCTTTGCTTGGTTTGGCATTTCTTAAGTCTCTTTTGGTATCAGATTTTGATGCCCCAATCTCTCCTTTTCATGTAGACAGGATTAGATCCTGGAAACACCAGGTTTGACCTTCTATTCTTTTAAATAAGGAAAAATAACATTTTAATTATATTTTGCTGAGTAAAGAAAAATCACTTGAAAGTATGAAACATATGACAATAATGACAGATGATCAGTTTATAACTGCAAGCATAATAAAAAAATATTCTCATATTCATACAATGAATAAAGTATTAGCTATATGCCCACTGGAAAATACAATGATGGGACATTTCAGTCCTTAAAACAAACAACAAAAGTTGTACAGGAATTCACCTGAAAAGTACTAGGATATGTGCAATGAAATGCAAAAACATTAAGTAAACATGAAATTTATGCTTCTTAAAGAAATTGTTATTTTATTGTCTTAATTGTACAGGGAGTTGCATGCTGTTATTTCCATACAGATGTACAAGGAACTATATCAGCCTAACATTTTTTATGTAAATGAGAAGAAGCATTTCTTTTACTTTGACCTCATGTTCTTGCTTGGTTTACTTTTTTTACTCAAGGCTAGCACTCTACCACTTGAGTCATACCTCCACTCTGCTGTTTGATGGTTAATTGGAGGTAAGATTCTCATAGACCTTGGGCTGGCTTCAAACCAGGATCCTCAGATCACAGCCTCTCAAGTATCAAGTAGCTTGGATTACATGCATGAACCACCAGCACCTGTTTTTTTTTTTTTTTTTTTTTTATCTTAACCCAGAGGTGGGCTTTAGACTGCCTGTACTCAGTGTTCAGAATTTAGCACAAGGTCTTTACACCAAAAGCTTTCTTACAGATCCCATCAAAGTCTTTCTTCTTCATTCCATTCCCAGAGGAGGGCCCAGGGCTAATGGACTTGTTCCCATCATGAGTGCAGGCAATTGGGTGGCCAGGGCTGAGCTCACAGAGACAGCAATATTTGAGAGTTTAGGGTTTAGAGTTTGAGAATTTAAAGTTCTGCAGAACAGCAGAACTGGGCCATGCTCTTTCAGTCTGTTCAGCAGTGGCAGGAAACTAATTCTGGAGATCCTCATGTGACAGGAAGCTCTGTTGTGACTAAACCCGTGCTCAGGGTGCAGCTGTGTGGATACTCAGGTATGAGGAAAACAGAAAGCTGTGTCAGGAAGTCAAGAAGGAAACAACGAAAAAGAAAGATGGAAAACAGCAAAAGACAGGATGAAAAGGCCCTGGAAGCCTAACAATTCTGTAGTTAATTCCTTATTGCTTTCTTCAAATAATGGCACAACGAGGATTCAAATTAATACATCAGTTTCTTGTAAAATGTTTCTTGATCAATATCACTAATAGCATCCTTCTTCTCTCTCACATCTATCCTGTCCTCACCTGACCCCCAAGTTTCCTAGTTTAGTTTTTACATTTGTCCATTGAATATTCCCATCCAGTACACGTTTTTTTCAATTGCCCTCTCCTGTGAGTTTTTCTCTCTGAGTCTAGACATGTTAAGTTTTGTGATTAAAATGAAAATATGATGTATATATTTAGAACAAGGTTGACAATGTATGACCATTAACATATCTAAACTATAGAAAGCACACCTAGAAAACAATAAGAAATAATCTAGTTGTCTTGTAAAGTACACAAGTGAATTAAACGAGACAGTGTAAAATTATCTCATTTGACAAGGGTATTACTTGCACTGATATATATATGCACATAAATTAGATTAAAAGAGTTGAAACTCATTTACTATTTGTGTATCTTGCCTGAATAAATAATTAATATATGTATTTGATTGCTTGTCAAACATTTTTCCTTTATAGTATTTGTGTTCAACAATTTTCAAATTTATTTTAACAACTTCAAAGCATTATATTTTGTGTTGATTTTATTATTTTCAGTTATTATTTATAAAGTGTCAATAATGACCACCATAGTCTACGAATCAAGTTCATAAACATCAGGAAGGCCCTTTGGATTAAAAACATGAACGACCCTTAGCAAATCTTACCAAAAAAAGAAGGGAGCATACCAACTCCAAATGGATCAAAGACCTGGAGGTAAAAGCTGGCACTTTGAAAACTTTACAAGAAGGAATGGGCGATACATTAGACCTCCTTGGCACAGGTCGAAATTTTCTTAATAAGGACCAAGAATCACAACAAATCAGAGAAAGGCTGGATAAGTGGGACTGTATTAAACTTTAGAGCTTTTGTATGGCAAAGGACAAAGCTAGTAAACTAATTAGGAAGCCTATAGAGTGGGAGAAGATCTTCACCAACCAAACAACAGACAAAGGCCTCATATCTAAAATATATCAACAGCTCAAAAAATTGAATCAATCCAAAACTAATCTCCAAAGTAACAACCATCCCATTAAAAGATGGGCCAAAGACTTAAAGAGAGTCTGCTCTGAAGAAGAAACAAGAATGGCCTATAGACACATGAAGAAATGCTCAACATCTCTGGTCATAAAAGAAATGCAAATCAAAACAACTCTAAGATTCCACCTCACTCCAGTTAGAATGGCCAGGATCAAGAAAACTAATAACAACAGATGCTGGAGGGGATGTGTCCAGGAGGGATCACTACTACACTGTTTGTGGGAGTGCAAACTTGTTCAACCGCTACGGAAAGCAGTATGGCAGTTTCTCAAAAGACTAAACATAGAGTTCCCCTATGACCCAGCAATTCCACTACTTGGCATTTCCCAATCATCCAGAAACAAGGACATACTAAATCCACCAGCACAATGGTTCCTTTGAGTCTGGCTTACTTCACTTAATATGATCTTTTCTAAGCCTTTCCATTTCCTAACAAATGGGGCAATGCCATTCTTTCTGATAGCAGCATAGAATTCCATTGTGTACAAATAACACATCTTGTTGATCCACTCATCAAGTGAGGGACATCTAGGTTGGTTCCATATCTTTGCTATGGTAAATAGTGCTGCAATGAACATTGTTGTGCTGGTGGATTTAGTAATAAAATCCCTATCCTCAGATTCCCTATTTAGAAAATGAAAATAATAATAGGGAATAATTTCATAGGATATTGTATTTAGACACTGATAAAAGAAACAGAAATATTGCAACTTGAAAAATTTGCTTTTATTTAAAAGTATTCAATAATTTCAAAAACAGTCTTTTTCCTCCTTAATTTTTTGTTCATATATTATTACTTTTGCTTATTGGTTGGAAGCCTAGAATCTTATTAAGAAAATTCCCGAATCAAAATCTTGTTTGCATCAGTGTGAATGATGTAATTCCTATGCAGCAATGAATTTAAATGAATAATAAAAGAGTAAAGGAAAAATGTCCTTAAATAATTTGTTTTTTAATCCAAGAGGGTACTTTTTCCCTTTGGGAGTTTTCCCTGTAGAAGAATTTGAGAGTTGAGAGCAATAAAGATGAAAACGCATACTATTTTGTAGCTTCAGTAATTTATTTATTGTGTACATTCTTTTAGAAAATTAACATTTTAGTCACAGTGTATTTATAGAAGTGTAAAACTGGATGAAATCCTTTGATTACTTCTCTAAGTCAGATCTGGCATCAAACTAGCTTCTCATTTCATTTGAACAAAATGTGGCCTGAACAATCTTATCTTGGTTTATATATTTGTAAGCATGACATTTTCCCAGATTTTCTGTTTTCTACAAATCATAGTATTTATTACAAGTTGATATTCACTCTATCAGAAAATACATATTAAAAATCCATCCTCAGAATCTGAGCTGGGCATTAAGGATACAAAGAGATGGAAAACAGCTTTTCCCCTACAAATAGATTTTTCTGAGAGTGTAATATTTGCTAATAAGTGTATATACCAAGTTCTATGTGGATTCACAAGCTCATATCAGGTTTCTAGAAAAATTGAATAAGATATTAATTGAACAATATTTGGAGGTATTTTTTTCTCGATAGGATAAATCCATTGGTTATTGGAAAATATACAACCTTCTCAGGTGAAGAACAATTCTCATAGAGTAAACAGCATCACATGAGCTAAAGTCAAGGGAATATAGTTTGTGATTTGCAAATTGTGTACAAATCATTTACCATGTCTGGACCAATATCAACAGGTTAGGACAGTGGGATAATGAGAAAATGTAAAGTACATTGTTTTGAATATCAGTCTAAAGAGTTTAGAAAGTCAAATGAAGGCTGATTTTAATCAAGGATGACGTAACCTGTGGACAGACTTCAGGTACATGATTTGTGGATGTGGCTGAAGCAAGTGAGAGGAGAAGCAAAGTTTGATTTCCATTATGGAAGATCATAAATTCTGAGTTCACAAGCTAAGATTGTACTTATGACCATGGAAAGATGGAGGGATATGATGGGTATTTAGATGATACATTCAAATTGCTTTGTGTTTAGTTGAACCTGTGAGATTGGGTGGAAAGAATAATTATAATTTTCTTATTTGTAGGATTTTATCATCTGTGTTAGCCAATATTAAAAAACAAGAGAATTATACATATATATACATATTTATGTATGCATGTGTGAAAGTGTATATATATATATATACATACATGGAGTGAGAGGGAGAGAGAAGAATACATGCACAGAAAGATAATGGTAATTTTAGTCGATTTACTAATTTTGTTGGTTATCACAATTATATGTCATAGTGAGAGAAATAAATATGCAGAATGTACATATATGTGTGAATGTTGTGTCTTTGTATATGAGCAAGTATATATGTGTAATTGTACATTTGTGTGTATGTGTGTGCTTCATGGTGATAAGCACAAGGACTCAAAGTAAAGCAGGGAGATAAGGAAAAAAATATAGAACATTTTATATGATACTGTCCAGAGATCTCATTAAGAAGAAACAACATGAGGAAAGACTCAGATTAGGTGAAGGAATAAGGTAAAGGCTGTCTAAGCTTGGAATTGATTACAAGGAAGCCATTTAAGGAAACTGGTAGATAATCCCAAAGAAGCCGATATGATGGCAGTAGTTAAATGAATAAAGCAGAGAGGCCTAGAGGATAGATCTAAACAGATCTTCAAGGATCCAGGGCCAAGAGAAGGACTTTGGCTAGTGCATGAAAGTAGATGTCATGATGATTTTGAGAGAATGAACATTATGATAAAACTTCATTTTGTTTCTTTTAAATCTTTGGAGAACAGAAAGGACAAAAATTAAAAGCAAATGAATTCATTTCTAAGCATTGACAATTATTTAGTCAAGAGATTATTTTTGATGGGTTCATAGTGATAGAAGTAGAAATGATAAAAAAAAAAAAAGGTGGGGCTGGGAGTTTGGCCTAGTGATAGAGTGCTTGTCTAGCATTCAACAAGACCTGGGTTCAATTCCTCGGTACCACATAAATAGAAAAAAGTCGGAAGTGTTTCTGAGGCTCAAGTGGTAGAAAGTCCAAGGACAGTGCTCAATCCCTGAGCTCAAGCCCAGGACTTGCAAAATATATTCGAACATATCACGGATGACCCAATTTGGAATGCAGAGAAAAAAAGTAACAGGTAACCTGAGGATTTTATTCAAAGACATAGAAGGTTTTTTTTTGTTTGTTTGTTTTGTTTTTTTTTTTGCCAGTCTTGGGCTTAAGCACTGTCCTTGGACTTTCTCAAGGCTAGAGCTCTACCACTTGAGCCTCAGCACCACTTCTGGCTTTTTTCTATGTATGTGGTACCGAGAAATCGAACCCGGGTTTTCATGCATGCTAGGCAAGCACTTTAACCACTAGGCCAAACTCCCGGCCCCTCAAAGGCATAGAAGTTTTAAACATATGCCAACTAAACTGGGGGAATGGAAAATTGAATACGCTGATGTGAGAGTTCAAGTGTAATAATTTTGATAATGCTGATGTATGTAAGTGATGATATGAAGATGTAGAAATATGTATCGCCAGTCAGGGCCTTAGTAAGTGTACCACATGTGAATCTAAACTAAGAAGACATATAAAGGTGGTAGTTAAATAGAAACAACATCATGAGTTGATTCAACAAATAGCAAGATTAGGGGTCTGAGGTCTAATTCCTTTGGAACTGCAGAGGTTTAAATGGGAAAGACAACAGTAAAGACTCTGACAAGGAGTGGTTAATTACATCCAGGAACAGACATTAATGTGGTGCCTTGAAATTCAAGACAAGAAAATGACTAAGAAAAGAAGTAATGAAGTAAAACAATTAGATAATTCATTTAAGATGAGACTCATTTTACAGTTATGATATTTAATATTTCTCCAATTTTAGCAGGCCAGGTGATCCTGGATTCTATAGGAAAATTCTCTAATATCAACATACCTAGAATTGTTTGTTATATTTAAAACCAAAGTTATAGATTGACATTTATCAAAAAAATAGATTATAACAGTGGGAAACATAAAAAGAAAGAAAGAAAGAAACTGAAGCTTGAAAGAGAGCCAAAAACCAAGAAAGAAAATTTAAAGGGATGCTTTTTAGTTTTCTCTTTTGTTGTATTTGTTTTGCTTTCTTTTTCATTCTTTTCAATAGGACTGAAAACATTTGGCAAATTTACTTTTCCTTTCTGTAAAATAGGTTTTCCTATTATGAATCATATTTTTAAAGTAATTTTCTGTTAGGCATTGGTGATTCATGCCTGCAATTGTAGCTACTCAGAAAACAGATTCAGAGGATCGAGGTTCAAAGCTGGCCGAGGCTGAAGAGTCTGAGAGACTCTATCTTAAATTAATCGGTAAAAAGCCAAGCTGCAGGTGTGTTTCTAGTGGTAGAGTGCCAGATAAGCAAGGTGAAACATTGAAACAGGCCCTCCTTCAAATTTTCTTCTTTACTCAGTAATTCACTCTTATACCAACTCTGGACTTAGATTTAGTCATATCTGTGGTTTTCTGTCGCTATATTTTGGGTAAGATACATTTTTCTGTATACATTTTACATTTTGGCTAAACTTACTCAAAGTTCACTTGTCAAATTATTATTTATTCAAAATTATTGAGGTCCTGTCATGAATATGATTTAATAAAATATGTGCACT
Source organism: Megascapheus bottae (assembly GCF_031878675.1). NCBI lineage: Eukaryota > Metazoa > Chordata > Mammalia > Rodentia > Geomyidae > Megascapheus > Megascapheus bottae. The sequence continues at coordinate 15,372,264 of NC_143514.1, forward strand.
TCAATATGTTTGTTTTTGCTAACCTTTATCATTTCTACTCAAAATTAGTACTCTGCTTTGTGAACCACAGCTCCACTTTTGGCTTTTTGGTAATTTATTGGAGATAAGAACCTCAGATGTTTTCCTTCCCTAACTGGCTTTGAACCATGATCCTCAGGTCTCAGCCTCCTGAGTAGTTAGGATTACAGGTGCGAGCCACTAGTTTGGCTCTTTAAGTTCAATGGAGGATAATACATTTTTTTCCAGTCCTGGGCTTGAACTCAGGGCCTGAACACTGTCCTTGGGCTTTCTCAAGGCTAGAGCTCTACCACTTGAGCCACAGAATCACTTCTGGCTTTTTCTATGTGTGTGGTACCAAGAAATTGAATCGGCTTCTTTGTGCACACTAGGCAAGCTCTCTACCTTTAGGCCAAACCCAGGATAATGATTTAGAAGATCATATTATTGGAGTAGTCTATGATAATGATTAAAGCCAGATAAAATAAAGCCACAAATGAACATTCCATGGGAAGGGCAACATTGTACTTGAGAAAAGGGATTGTGTAGTATGTTGATATATGCAGAATTTTGAGATTAAAACTGTATTTTAGTGTTAGAAATACTTAACGATTTCACATATGAATAAGGAAACCAACTCAAAAGGAACTTGGCAAGGCAGACAGAAACTTCTGCTGAGAGGAGCAATCTGGCAAGCAAGCACACAGAACAGGCAGGTTGCTCCCTTCTTATCCCTAACCCAGTATGCCACACCCTGCTATTCCAATTGGCTGTGTTCAGGTTCACAATCTGCAAAAGAATGTATCTTCATTACAAAGGTATAATTCAAGGAGCTTTTTAACAGGATGTCTTAAAGTATGGAAGAAAAAAGATATAACTAATGTGTAGTCAACAAAAGCAAGTCACCTTGCCAAAGCAAGAACTATTCAGAAAATCAAATACAGTACACTTAATAGAAAGGAAGCAAAGTACCTTGATGGAAACACTCTTTTCTCATACTTAGTAGGATTCTGTGTAAAGAAGAGAAAGACAAAGAGACAAGAAAGCAGGACTCCCTCAGAACAAGTGATTCAACATCGAATGTATCCGGTATCTTTGGCTATAGTGGGTGTTTCAGAAAAAGTGAATAGTTAACATTTGGGAGTTCTAACAGATCTCATAGAAAGTTGCAAAAATTGACCATAAAGCTATTTTGCTTCTGTATATCTGACATGGAGAACTTAAGAAGGGGAAATCTATTAGGATCCAGATGCTGAAGATTTGCTTGACAAACAGGGCTGCTTCTACACAATCCAACTTCTCAGTAAGTAAATAAGAATTTCGTCTTCCTGTAAATAACTCTTCTATCCTCATCTTGAATTTTACTGTCACTGTCTGATATTTGTTACTTGATACTTTCTTTTCAAATTCTTCACTGTGACAGTAAGCCTCATCATTAAATGGTAATCAATTTAGCTTTTAGTATTTATACTTGAAAAGTCATGCCTCTGATTTTTTCTTATAAGAGAAAGTATCAACTATGGTATTCACTACTTTCACAGACAATTGAAAATTAATTTATGGGTTATTAAAGTGAGCAGGAAGATCTCAAATGATTTCTTATTAATAAAACTCAGGATATTACTATGGGCATTCATCAATTTCTTGTTATACTATTCACTGTACTTATCTTTGTCTTATATTCTACAATGTATGCCAGCTTCTGCTGTAAATATTCCTAAAATATAAAAAATACATAGTATCTGATGTAAATGTTCATACACATAAAATGAACAGATGCATAGTCATGCAAATTATATGTTCACAAAGGTAATTTTCCATTCTCCTAAATACTAAAGACCATTCTCTACCTTTTGCAATTCAGACACCCACGATCACCTAACTCTTATATGAAATAAATTAAAAATCTTGAGGATGTTATTTTGTTCACTTGGACATAGACCAGTGCCTCCTAATATCTTGAAAGATTTTATGGTCATATTTAGTACTATTCATTGCATTGTCTTTATTTTGAAAATATATGCTGCTAAGAGGACAGATAGCCTCAAACATAGACTGAATAAAATGAAAGAACTCTTATCAATTAGATACAAGCATAAGATAGAACCGAACTTGAGTAGAAGTTAGTTGTGTTAATTCCAAATTGAAAGGGTTGTTTTCACTGCAGAGCTGTGAGTACATGAGTCAGAGTTACAAAGAAAGGTCACTGAATATATGGTGGGAGGTAGCAGAAAATATTTCAGAGACAGGTTTGCTAGTTAAAATTTTGTGAAGATCAAGGGTCACTTTTCCATATAAGTAATACAACTGAGTAAGTAGTCAGTTTTCATCAGTACGGCCAGTAATACTAGAGATACTATACTAAAGGAGAAAAGCTTCTATGACTCACAGTTTCAATCCATAACACTTGGCTCTATTTTTTCTGGGCTATGTTGAAGAAAGGCATCATAGCAGGGAGAATGAGGGCCAGCAAAGGTGCTCACTCCGATGCTGACAAAAACAGAGTGACATAATGTACTTTATGAAGCAATTTCTTTTCTTTTTCTTCCCCCCTTATGGTTTATCTCATGTTGTTACTGTAGCTAATTTTGAAACCTGGTATATTGTTTTTTTGAAACAGGGAAGGGAAGGGGAAAACAAGATGATTGGGAGGGGGTGGGAGAAGTGACCAAGAGAAAGTGTATCAGTCTTTGAGGAGCAATATACGCAGTAATACAGATAGGATGTCAAATATGATGAATATAACTATAACCCCTCTATATATTATCCTAACAATGAAATAGAATAAAAATAAAACAGAGTGACAAAGAACATCCAAGGCCAGGAAGCATCTTTCCAGTGCTCCTCCCTTCCCTCCAATTGCCTGCTTCTACATCTAGGCTCCATCTCCCAATACAAAATCCGTTAAGATATTAAGCTATTGGTTTAGCAAGAACGCCTTTGACCCAGTCACATCTCAAATCATTGCATTTTCCATCCAAGGACAAGGACTTCACAACATATACCACTTAGGGGATACTTTATATCCATACCATAATACTGACATTAGCTTAATTAATGTTATTTTAGTTATTTATGTTTACTATATTTTAATATTGGTTTTTCAATATGCACCTTGAGCCAAATATCCATGGCCTGTAACTCTAGTTCCTCAGGAAACTGAGATCTGAGAACTGGAGTTAAACACCACAATTAATTTGTATTGCTCTACTGTATAAGTAGTAAAATTCATTTCATATCCTGGTACAGTAAATGTAGTCACGTGCATTTACAAAATATATTGAATTCCATACCAACAACAAAGAGATTTCTTGTTTGTATGTTAAAATGTCAAAAGGAAGATACTGACATGAAATAATTTTTTTTAAAAAGGAAAAATAAAATACTGTGGGGAATACAGTTTGTAAAACTCTATCCCCAATTAACCAGCAAAAAGTCAACTGGGGGCAAGTCCCCAGTAATGAACAAGAAAGACGAGCACAAATAAGACGAGCACAAATTCCTTAACAGCAATATGTCATGCTATGGGTCTTTATCTTGGATATAATTAGTTATTTGGCTTAGAAGACCTTTAAGTTTAAAATACATAAATGGGAGGTTTTAACAAGTGAATTTCTGTATTATTTTTATATTATAGTTCATTTATATCCTGTATATGTGTGTCACTTCCTAACCATTAAACATTAATTTTCTATCTTAAGCATTTACTAATATTGTCTGTTTCTTTAGTTTGTCTCTAAACTCACTCTATTTTTGTCATCATACAAATTTTAATTCAGCATTATTAAAAGATGATTTAATAGCAGTAAGGTAATATAATAGTATCATAAATTGTAATTGTCTTCGTTCCTGTACTGTGATTAGTATTAACATTTGATGCCCAGTTTCTAAAGAAGAAAAAATATGAATCAAGTAACCTCCTGTTGTGGCCATTTTACTCTGAAATGTTGCACAATGCAAAAGCAACTCTTCTGTACTCTCATTTTCCCCTCTTCTGTTAACTTTATGGCCCTTAGCTTTCCAGACCTAGCAAGGACCTATTCTAAGAGCAGAACAACTGAAGTCCTAAAATATATCAAGGACGAGTAGGTGACACCATAATTAAATTTTCTGTTCTATTTTAGACTGGATTTCTCAAGCTCTGTGCTACTGGTATTTTAGGTTAAATACCTTTTTATCAAAGTATCCTTTCCATACTTTCCATATTATTCTTTGAGTAATTCTTAATTCTCAACAGGGACCATCATGTTATTTTTTTTGACAGACCTGGGATTTGAACTCAGGGCCTGGGAACTGTCTTTGGTCTGTCTCCAGGCTAGAGCTCTACCACTTGAGCCACAGCACCACTTCCAGATTTTTCTGTGTATCTATAAAAAGATCCGAGGGTTTCCTGCATGCTAGGAGAGCACTCTACTGCCAGGCAAGCACTCTTCCACTAGCCCTGCTCCTGGTCCCTGTCTTATTAATTTTAAATATTTATCAACGTCTCTGAGTTCAACCCACAAGAAAAATTCTCCTTTCCTCATCTGTTAAAATCCATAATATCCCTTAGAACACTGCTTAGGATTGAAGCTCAATTGCAGGATACCTATTGTAATTTAAATCTCAGATAAACAGCAAATGCGCGCGCGCGCACACTCACACACACACACACACACATCTACTTACATGTCTACTCAGTGTAAGCATAGACACAAACTATTATATGCATCATTATTTATTGTAAAAGCTTATCTGAAATGTAAATTTACAAACACATCTTTATATCTATTTTAAACTTTGTAATTGTGTTTAAATCAAGGAAAGGCAGTACAAGTATCCCAACTGAGAACCACTAGTCTAGGATTATATTGGAAAACACATATAAGTTCAGTGAAGCATTTTTTGACAGAACCCTTCACTGGAGCATTTATCTAAATGGATTATTAAAACACTTATAATTATTTTGGTACATTTAAGCAGCTGCTTTTGTAAAAAATAAAGCAAAAATACGCCATTTCCTTTCATGATTGTAACTTCATTTTTTTTCTGTTTTTTAGCTTTATTTTTTAATATTTTTGTTATCTTCATTTTCTTTAATTCAGTATTGTGGCTGATATCTGAAGGCAAGTGGCTCTACCAATTTTCATTTTTTTTTCCTCGGCATTTATTAGCCTGGAAGCAGACGTTCTTGAGATATAAAAATGATGGATGGGATTCAGAAACTGATCGCTGTTCTCATGGTAGCATAGCTCTCAGGAATATTCATTTGCCCTCTGAATAAAGACCACACGCTCTGCCAGGGGACAACTCCCTCCCTGCAAAGATTTTGAGCCACTTAATCTGCTCTGGGCCTGTGGTTGCCTAATCCTATAGTTGATATAATCATCTGCAGACACTTACAGGTCTCTGGACGACACAGCTAAGGAAGATAAAAAGACAAGGTGAACTTGTGTTTGCCCTCTCATTAAATGTTGCAAGCTGCTATGTTTAAGTTTCTATTTTATGGACCACTTAGGCAACTATTAACCTTTAAAATACATTAGCATTTTTATTTCAGACTTCCAAGAAGACAGAGACTAAAATAGAAATAAATGATGATAGGAGCTCTGACTTACAAATGGAGGTTTAAGTGCTCAAAACATGTTTTTCTTCCCACCATATTCTAAATCATCCATCTATTTAGAATTCTTTTGAAACTAGCTTTGCATTCGGCTGTCACAAGTTGGAATAGGATGGCAAAATGCACAGTGAAGTCTGCTAAAAGACAATATTAGAGAAGAATTACTGATGTTCTATTACTTATAAATTGAAAGATGATGAAGAGCTAAATGAGCAGACAGACTCATTTAAGAGCAATAAAATTTATTCTACTTGCCTTATAAGACAGTAATTAAATACATTTTTATGAGAGCTGTTAAAATTTCATTTTTTAATTTGCATGGGCTAGCAATTGAATTTCATATCATGGATACTTTTCTGTAGATAATTACTTAAATATAAAATACTATGTATATCCTTTTATAAAATTATTAACTTTTACTTTTTTTGGAGATTTTGAGCATACTTTTGAAAACAGGAAGCTTTTGTCATGAATCTTACAATTCAAAATATTTTGAACACTACCTTAATGACAACAAAAGAAGTTCATGTTTTCGTTTAGTTTTTTGTACCAATCTTTTAAGTTCAAACACTAAAATAGAAATGTATAGTGTTATAGATTTTGCAGTTAAGCATGAAGTATATTTCATATTCCAGGCCAAATTTATATGTAGAAGAAATTAAACAGGTCAAAGTTAGTGTATGTTTTACTCAGTAGTCTCATGCAATTTATAATGAGCATTAAACAGAGCTTTAAATGAAAATATTAAGCTCATAAACATCTCTGGTTGCCTGTGATTGCAATAGAACATAGACTATCTTAAAGCCCCTTCAGATTGCAAGAATTGGAAAAGAGGAAATTCAGAAGTCTTCTTTCAACAACTTGTGCTTGGAGATGAGAAATGAAGAATGGAATGGGGCTGGAAAGAGATAAGATGGCTTGCAAAATGTGCAGTGATTCACGGTATGCTTATGATCATGTATGTTTTCCTAAGCAAGATATAAAAGAGACAAAAATGTTTTCTCTTCTGTTAGGAAAAATGGTGGTAAAAACAAAAGGTAACAAAATATAATGTGAATCACTTCAATAGTAGGTGACAAATGATTGTTATTTTGTCCTGGATACAAGTTAAGGAAGCTTGGATAGTTACTGATGTTTCACAAAATATTGAATTGAATTTTGGATCAACAAGAAACTTAAAACTTCCTAAAACCAGAAGACTACAATAAAATTATTTACCTTTAAAAGAATTAGTATCAATTTATGTGATATTATTTGTGTGTGTGTGTGTGTGTGTGTGTGTGTGTGTGTGTGTGTGTATGTGTGTGTATGTGTCTGTGTACCAGTACTGAGACTTGCATTTTACTGTCAGTCTAGTCTGGCTTCCGATTATGATCCTGAGATCTAGATTTCCTGAACACCTAGGAATATAGTAATGAGTCACTGAAATCCAGCTTCATTATGATATTCTTAACTTTTGCTACATTACACAGAATAGCAACTAATATGATAATTTTATTAATACAAATGAAATTTAGAGATCTATTTTGTTTTTTCTCATTTGTTCCTCTAAATTTGTTGATTCACAATTAACTAGATAAATATGTTTGCAATGAAGATAAAATCCATCAGTTATCTGTCTAATTTGGCAAATTTTAAGTTTATTTTGGATCAGAAAATCTTTTAGAAAAATTGAGATCTTCTTTTGCAATGTTTATATTTTAAAATTTAAATCCTTATTGGATAGACTTTGCCACATCTGAAATGAATTAGAACAGGGAAGGTTTAAGAGGTGAAACATTTTCTCTTTGGAAACTTTTAAACCTGGAGTGCAAAAAACATTCTGAAAATTCATCATTGTTTGTTTTGGTCCAAACCATTCAATATGGCTCTAATTAGCTTTCAAAGTCTCCAGCACAAAATAGAGTGGTGGCAGAAATAAATTGTTAAAGGAAAAGCACAGACTGTGCTGAAAGGCACAGTCTACACTGAAAGAAATAGTACATTCTAAGCACAACCTGGTGTTGTCTTATTGCCTTTGCCTCAATTTGATTTAAAAATGTGTTTCTTCCATTTTCCATAGAATATAATAGATAGCTTCAGAAACATAAAGTTAACTTTGCAAACTGTAGCCAACAGTGCTTTTGCTAAAAGAGTTCCAGTTTACTTTTTAAAGAAATAGCTCTTTTAAGTTTCTTTATGCCTCATTGATGGCATTGGTGTGAGCTTTAACAAGATAGTGAAAATAAATATAATCAAATACAATTTAGGGAAACAACATTATAGAAGTGATTTCTGGCCATTTGAGCAAGACATTTAAAATTAAGTCCTTCTCTGTTAGAAAGGGCGATTGACACCTGGATACTAAAATGTAATGAAGTTAAAAATAAAATAGGTGGTTGAAAATTTGGAAAATTACAGGTTTTGCATATATTATCCCTGAAAGTTTGTCTTATGATAATGTTTTCAAGATAAGCTTGAAATTATGCATTATTTTCCAACTGATTAATATTAATGACATTTTTCATTTTCAACATCTTAATTTATAGGTTCAGAAAGTTTTTATAATTATTGCTTACTCCTAATTTAAGGAAATAGTTATCAAAGTTGGGAAATTGTTTCTTTTTCCTTATTTCCTCATGTATTTTCTTATTAACATAAAAATACTAAAATATTAACTTGCTTGCTTATGATACAAGCAAAATTTTCCCTATGCATTCCTTCCATTGTATCATGCACATGTAAAATTTCAGTTGTGCTAAGCAAGCTCTTTTAAAGTAAACTTTTCTTGATTTAGCAATATGCTGATGGATGCATTTTTCCTCCTAATAATGTATATGTAGAATGTACACAATTTTCTATTTCCAAGCAGTAAGAGCTACACTCTGTAGCTTTAGAATTCCAAAATCCATTGATAGAACATGGCAGTCTGTTTTTCAGTGTTGGCTACTTGCCAAACTCAGAGACTTCTGAATTTGTTATAGCTACAGTAAATTTCTACAGTTTTCCCCAGATTTCTATGGGGCATTGCTTCTAAGTCTCCACAGACACTGACATTTGCTGCTGTACAAATCACTTGTAGAAAATGGTAAAGGATTTGCATACAACCTATGAATATTCTTCTGTTAACCTTAAACCACAAGATAGTTTTAGTATCTAACACAGTGAGTAAAACTTTGTTATACTTACATTTTTGTAAATATTGAGACAATTCAGGTCATATGGAGCTCAGATTCAATATTTTTCCCCCAAAATGTTAATAACCCACTGGTAGTTGCATGAGCAAACTTGTAACTATGAATTACAGAGGTACCTCAGGAACTGACTTGAAACTGTATTACTACTTTTTCATTTTATTAGTAAGCAGGTAAGATTAGTTTCAAGCAGAGTTGTAAGAATTAAATAAATGATTTTATATAAGGTATTTGTCGCATAGTAAATACCAAACAGAAACTAGTAATACTAGATTTTTCTATTTTAAAATTGGTTAACATATGCAGTACTAGGGCTCTTCTACTCATTTCAACAATAATTGTATGTTTTGTTTCATGCATTTTATGAATTGCATTGGAAAGCCTAAAAAAGAAAAACACTGTTGGTGTATCAATTACTAATTCCAATCCTGAGAATGTGGAGAAATTATAAGCATTGTTAAGTTTCACAGTAGTAAACTGTACTAAAAAGCTCAAGATACATTTTAGCTCATTAACTGCATTGTTCAATTTTGACTCCTTTAAAAACGTCTTAAAGATAAAAAGAAATAATTTTTTCATATATTTTATTGTAATTAATAAGAGTTACATTATATTCACCAGATAGAAGGTGCATTAGTTCACAAACATTGATACCCTTTCTCATGTCTTGGTTCCATTGCCCCCCACCCCCACACTTCATCTTGTTTTCCCCCCTTCCATACCCAATTTCAAATAACTAAATATGCACATATACAATATATCAGATAAACAGGTGAAATATTGTAACAATATGAGATAAAAAAGGAACAGCAAAAGAGATGGGAAATAACATAGTACATTAAGGAAAACAATCACTCATTTTATGGCTTTTGTTTCTATATCCTGGAGGTTCTTTCATTTAGCATCATCCTATATGGTCTTATGTATCTAGGTTTTGTTCTATTGTAAATCTCTGCTAGGAGAGCCCAAGATTTCTACTGATTAGGACAAATGAGGGAAACCATTGAGCCTATGTTCCTTTGAGTCTGGCTTACTTCACTTAATACGATTCTGGTAAGATTTGCTAAGGGTCTGTCAATTTTGTTAATTAACCAACTCCTTGTTTTGTTGATCCTTTCTATAGTTTTTTTTGGACTCCAATTCATTTACTTCTGCTTTGATTTTAATAATTAGCTTCTTTCTACTGGGATTAGGGTTGGTTTGTTGCTCTTTTTCCAAGAGCTTAAGGTGGGACATTGAATTGTTGGTTTGTGATTTTTCCAGTTTGTTAATGTAAGCACTCAGCTCTATAAATTTTCCTCTAATACCTGCCTTGGCTCTGTGCTCCTTTTTGTTAAATTTCCAAAACTGTTGAATATCTGTTCTGATCTCCTTGATGACCCATTGGTGATTCAAAAATGTGTTGTTCAATTTCCATGAGTTACAATGTTTTCCTTGGTGGAGATTGTTGTTCAGTTCCAGTTTGATGCCCTTGTGTTATGAGAGAATGCAGGGAATAATTTCAGTGTTTCTGAATCTGCACAGGTTTGTTTTATGTCCTAAAATGTGGTCTATTTTGGAAAATGTTTCATGTGCTTCTGAAAAAACCTTATATTGTGATGTTGCTGGGTGGAATAATCTCCAGATGTCTGTTAGATCTAGTTGGTCTACACAGTTGTTCAATTCTGAGGTTTCTCTGTTGAGTTTTTGCCTGGTTGATCTGTCCATAGGTGAGAGTGGTGTGTTAAAGTCACCAACAATCACTGTGTTTTGATCTAGGTGTGGTTTTAGTGAAAGTAAAATTTGCTTGATGAAATTCTGTGCTCTGGGATTAGGTGTGTAGATTTTTAGGATGGTTATGTGCTCCTGGAGGAGAAATCCCTTTATGAGTATGTAATAATCTTCCTTGACTTTTCTCACTATATTTAGTTTGAAATCTATTTCATTTGATGTGAGGATGGCAACTCTAGCCAGTTTGTGGGGGCCCTTAGCTTGATAAACTTTATTCCAACCTCTCACTTTCAATTTTTTGGAGCAAGATGTGTCTCTTGAATGCAGCAGAATGATAGATATTGCTTTTTGATCCCACTGGACAGTCTTTGCCATTTAATTGGAGAGTTAAGTCCATTGATATTGAGAGTTAGGATTGAAAAATATTTACTAGTTCCTGCCATTTTTAAAAGTTTTTATAAGGGCCTGTGACTTGACACTTTTTGCAGTACTTAGATGGTATGAATTTAGGTGCCCTTTCTTTGTTAGTATCACATTTCTGTTGGTTTTCAATGTGTAGAACATCTTTGAGAATTTTCTGTAATGCTTGTTTCGTTGCTACGTAATGTTGCAACTTTTTCTTGGAATGGAAGGTTTTTTATTGTTCCCTCAGTTATGAATGAGAACTTACCTGGGTACAGTATTCTTGGTTGGTAGTTATTTGTCTTAAGGGCATGGCCCCTATAAGAAATCTGTAGTTATTCTGAGTGGTTTTCCTTTGTAGGTGATTGTTCTCTTCTCTCTGGCTGCTTATAGGATCCTTTCTTTGGTCTCTATTGATCCTGTATGGGTTATAATGTGATGGTGGGATGTCCTTTTCTGGTCAGGCCTGTTTGGGGTTCTAAAAGCTTCTTGTATCTGGATGGGCCTGCCCTTTTGGACATTGGGAAGTTCTCTGAGATGATTCCCTGAAGAACATTTCCAATACCATTGACCCCTTTCTCCAAGCCCTCCTCAATACCTTAAATCAAGCTTCCTAATTGTGTCTTGAACCTCCTGAAGTGTTCTCTTATATTTCCTAGATTTGGTTTGTCTCATTTTCTGTTCTTTCTCTGTAACAACTAGATTATCTTCAACCCTGGAGATTCTCTCCTCTGCATTGTTTAACCTGCTATCAACACTTTCTACTTCATTTTTCTCCCCCTCCTCCTTCCAATTGCTCCTTTTTGATGCCTTGCATCTCTTGTTTTAGAAAGTGTATGGACTTCTTTAACTCCTTGATTTATATTTCAGTGCTTAGCTCAGTACATTTACTCTCAATTGGACATTTGTTGGCCTCCTTTATGGCTTTCTCACATTCAAGTATCACCTATTTTATGGTTTCATTTAGTTTTGAAATGGCTTCCTCACATATCTCTTTCTGTATATTTTCAAACTTTTCATTAATCATGTTTATCAATTGCATTTGTATAACATTTAGAGGACTCCTCTAGTTTTGCAACTGACTGCTCCATTACCTCTTTTGATTGGGTAGGAGATGCTATTCCTTGAGTTGCCATTTTTCTTGAGTTTCTTGTTCTGCCCCTTTGAAAATGGGAGCAAGATTAGTACTGCACAAGGTTACAATTTTTAAGATATAACCAACCTAGAGCGCTTTAGTTGGCCAGACAATAGGTGTTCACAATTTTAGATTGGTATTATCACTCGCTCTCTTTTTGTGCACTTACAGACAAATCCAATACCACTACTGGTCACCATTTTAGGATCACAAACAAACCCCACATCCAATCTCTATTGTATATATGTCCCTCTGGACCTGCAGTATAATTGAACACCTAGATATACAGTATTGCTCAACAACCATCAACTGTAGATCCATGCATTATAAAAGTTGAAGGATGAACAGAGGACCAGAGATAGAAAAATAGTGTGAAAGACTAGAGGGGAGGGAAGAAAAGAGTAATGTAGGAGTATAAAATTAATATAGTAATAAAAAAAGGGATAGCATAAGGATAACTGACCTAAGGTGATAGAAATTTAAAATAGTTGAGTACAAAATATAGATAAATAAGATAAAATGTATGAAAATAAGAAGAGTAATAAGAAGAATATATAAAGAAAATAGGAAGGTATATATAGGAGAGTTCAATGATATTTTTTTTTTTAAAGTAAAGCTAAACCAAAAAAAAAAAGAAGAAAAGGAAAACAAGAAAAAAGTGGGGGGAGATCCCACACAATTGTTAAACAAGCAATACTAGGGTTAAGATCCAACATATTAAAAAGCAGGTGAATGAATCAATGAAAATATCATTTGTTTCCATTGTGTACCCAGTGCTGCCACTATGTTTCTAGGAACAACCACAATGACAGAAGGAAAGCGGAAAAAAATGTAAAGAATCTTAACATTAAAAAATAAAAGGGTGAAGGTAAAAGGGCAATAAATAAATAGAAATTAGAAAAAGAATAAGAACACATAAAAATGCAAATAAAAAGGTAGCAAAAGGGGGTATTATTCAGTTGTTTTGTTTTGGGGGGGGCAGGGTATGAAACTTGTGCCTCCACTAAACTCAGGATACAAACACTTCAAAAATTCTTCTCTCCTGTGATTTGGCTTTGCTTTTTTTTCTGATAAATTTGCTTGATTGGGCAGAAAAAAAAAAAAACAGCTAGTGGATCCTCCAGGGGCTTTGTTTACCAGGAGCACGGCCCCACCCAGGAGGAGGAACTTCTGCTAGCACTGGGGGTGGACATCTGGCTAAGCTGACTCTGGGAAAACCTTTGCCCTTTTGAATGATGGCACTTCCAGCATCACTTCTCAGGCTCCAGTTGGTTTGGCAGGGTCTTTGCGAGTAGTCAAGATGGTGCTGCTGTCGGCTGGTAGGGGAGGGGATTCCTTCCCAATGCCATTCAAGGAGCAGAAGTGGGGTACTCACAAGTTGCTGGATTTTCTGGTTCCGTGGAGCTGACAGGTCCATGCCATGGCCGGGTGATGGCTCTGGGCTCACACAGGCTCTGTCTGGAGCCAGCAGGTCTGCGCTGCTGAGAAGCACTGTCTGCTCAGGTGCTGGAGGGAGGCTTTGTCTTTGTGGATGCTCCAAGTGGCTAGTGCTGCTCCAGACTGTTTTCTTGCTCCAGTTTCCTGCCTTTTTCCTCTCTGACTGAGATCTCCGCGGTGCTACAGCTTACTTAGGCTCGATCTTTAGGAATGAATTTTCCCATATGATGTTAGAACTGGTATCATGGCGAGAGCTCAGAAAAACTCACGCTGAACCTCTGCCATCGTCTGCCAATGTTTAGGTTATCTATCAATAAGAAATAATTTTAAAGCTCCAAGGTTCTAAATTAAATTTCATTATCCTTGAGAATTATACTGGGTATTTTAGTATATCTATTCTACATTATTATATAAACTCCAAGATGATTTTTCTCACATTAATTGTTAATACTGTATGTTACTAGTATATGAAATTAATTCTTAAAAGTTTATGAGTTAAGGGGCTGGGATCATGGCCTAGTGGTAGATTGCTTGCCTAGCATGCATGAAGACCTAAGTCCAATTTCCTGATACCACATAAACAGAAAAAGGCAGAAGTTGTGCTGTGACTCAAGTGGTAAAACAACTAGTCTTGAGAAAGCCCACGGACAGTGCTGAGGCCCTGAGTTCAAGCCCCAGGACTGGCCAAAAAAAAAAGTTTATGAGATAAAATATGTTTGAAACCTTTTGTATGAGAATACCTCTCATATGAATCATACAGTCATTCTTAAATAATCACTTAATAAATTTGCAGCAATTATTCTATTGCATTATTGTTTAGCTGGTTAAGAAACATGCATGCAAACAAACTCAAGTCAGGCTGGGGAATTTTGTGGCCATATAAACATGAGTCACCTTTATTGAGCCAGGCAGTTCAGGAACACATAGCAATTAGGATGTTGTAGGTATCTGTTCACTTTTGGGCAACTCCATTGTTTGATCATGTAGAAGGGAAATTCTCTTCTAAGACTCAATGTTTTTCTCAAGCTATCTTCTGAAACTTAAAATGATATCTCACTTAATCTCAAAGTTTTCATTTGTTTACTAAATAGCTTTACAGTCATACTATAATATTATTTTATATTATATTTTAATAACTCAGAAAAATCTGACATGTTGAACAAGGTAAAAGCCCTATATCGCAATATATAAACATAACTATTTAATTAGTAATATTTTTATTATGTTGCTGCCTTACAATTTTATCATTATATTTAACAACTGTGAACATGACAAAACAAAAAAGGTTATGATTAAAGAAATAATTAGGTATGTATGTCATTTATGATTACATCTGCAACAACTGTAGGATAATCCTTTATACTGTCATTGGAAAAATTGATGACTTTAATATTTAATAAACTAGGAAGCAGATAAGAAAGTGGCATCTATTGTTACCTTCTGAATTAAGACCCAGGTACAATTTTAACAATTTTCCCCAACTGTCAATAAAATGGAGGAAAATTTGTATTTAAAAAGCTGTTTACATATATATGTGTGGAATACCTGGAGATATTTAAGTATACCTCCAGGAACATGTCTACAGCTACAAATATATTGGTATTTTCTCAATATCAGATTTTAAGAATGTGAAATTTATGTGTGGAAATCATTGGAAGTAATACAAAATAAAAATAAATATTTATAGACATTGAAAAAAAAAGCTGTTTACATAGCATAGGCTAAGCCTATGTTTTGTAAAAATACTTCATTTAGAATATGTTTATGGACTCATTATCACACTCTCAAAATGCTCAATTCTGTCTGTTCACTTTGCTAACTGATAGGTCCCATGAATATTGAACCACATGAATTGTGAGCACAATCTCTGTGCCCAGAATTCTTACTCTTAATTAAACGGTGAGGCTCATAAATTTTAGACTGAATTGTCCAGGAATTCACAGTGTAGAATGGAATAATCAACCAATCAGATCTGTAAACTAACTACCTTTCTTATTTTTTAAATGAAATGAAGCTGCTAGCCAACTTTGAAAACAGTGTTTGTTAGATTGGCATTCTTTGTTTTTGTAAGAACTAATATTTGGGAAGATAAATTGTCCTTGATGCTTCATTTACTTTGATTGTTTTTAATCTCAAGATACTTTGGAAAATTTATTATGCTATAAAGGCTTCAGTTAGATACAGCTTTTCTCTTCTCATCCAAATAACCAACCGTCATCAAAACCTCAGTAATTCAAAAACCCTATGTCATGGTTATAGCAACAAAGCCATTTCAGAATAAAACTAATTATTGATTATCCCCAGGGCTTCTGAGATCAAGTATGCCTCAGTATAGTTAATTATGCCCTCAGCCCTGCAGAGTTTTTGCAATGGCAGGTTCAATTTACTTAGTGAAAGTATTGCTTTGCAAGATTTGCAGATGAGTCAATTAGACAGTCATTAATTGGGAGGCCACTGGTAATGTGTTGCTGCCTAGTTGGGAAATGGTCTTTCCCAATGACTAATGAGTATCAATGCCAGCATTAACGACCTTGCAGTCATCCCCTATGCATCTAAGGGAAAGGAAATTAAAGAGCCATTGAAGAAAACAGATTTTGCTGATCAGGAATATTTTCCAGGAAAGAGATTAAAATTCCTCACTACATTATTCTAAAACCATAAAACTTCAGTGTAACATTAGTAGCCAACTTTAACTAAATAAAACTAAATGTTGAGGATTTCATAATGAAATTTCATAGTGTCACACTTTAAATATGTATTTTAAGTAGATAGGTCTAACTTCGTTGAGGAAGCATTACATATGATGAGACTGATAATTATTTTTCTGGATCTCCTTTCCTCCTCACTCATGGTTATTGTATGACTCTGTTAGAATAGGACCTGTTAATTACAAAGCCATTTATGTTACATCAACATACATTAATAGTGGTAGCATAAGAAATACAATGCTCTAAGCAAAGTATATTAGCAATTTAACTTTCATACAAATAAATGTGACATAGTTCTTTTTAATTTAGTTTATTGTTATTCTAAGTGTGATATCAAAGTGGTTACAGTTTCATAAGTAAGACAATGTTGTGGTGTAATATTTGTATTTTCTCCCCTGACATGATACCACCAGTGCAATTACCCTAGAACGTGGTGAAAGATGTCTTTATTTTCATTCCCCAAATTCCTCAAAACTCCCTGCTAATTGGCAAACTAGGTGGTTACAAGAATCTACTGCCTGAGGTATTTTTGTATTTTACAAACCATTTATTTTGTGACATCAGTATGGATATAGTGGCTGAGGTTATAGTTTTACAATGTCAGTTGTATCTGGCATTTGGAAGGATTCTTAACAAATGATTCCCTAATTCAGGTATTGAAGTGTTAAGTTACAAAACAATAGGAACAGAAATGTCAATAGAGGATTGAGATTTTGTACCTGAGGATTCTCTTTTCATATAATTTCTCACTTGGAGAAATGGAATTATTCCTTCTATCTTTGTTTAGTTTTTAAATTTGCTTATTGCAAAGGTGATATACAGAAGAGTTCTAGTTACATAAGTCTGGTAAAGAGCACAGTTCTTTCTGAACTGTGTCACCACTTCCCTTGATTTCTCAAAGTTTTTCCCTCACAAGTTGTATAGTTCATTTTCAATATGGTGTCTACAGAGTACAACTGATGAATTTGATCATCCTTTGTCCCTTCATTCTGTGCTCCCTTAACCTCCACAAAACAGGAAAGACAAAATATACATAGAAGACAAAAGGTACAGAAATAAACAAAAACACAAATAAATGGAAACAGAAGAGTGAAAAGAAATAACAAAACCCCCTTGTTTCCATTTCTTGGAGTTCTGCCTGATTTGTCTGTTTCTTGAACTCAGTTTTTGTTAAGTCCTTCCTGTCTGTGTTCACATCAGTGAAATGCAGTGACCTAGCTGATTCTACACCATGCAGGCTTCCTCACCTCGCTGCCACGCCCAGTCTCTGGTGGAGCGTGGAGGGAGTGTATACCAGCCTTCACCTCTAGCTTCAAACCAAAATTAAAATGAATTTGGAGAAAAAGACAACCATCTCGAAGCACATTAGCTTGTATTATGGGCTGCAGAAAGGAAAAGAAAAACAAGTGTAAGTTCAGGTGGGACACAATGAAAGAATGAACCAAGTCTTCGCACTGTGAAGTTTATTGCTATCATGTAACTGATCATAGATGGAAAAGGATGCTCCTGGCAAAGCCAACAGGATTATAAGCAGACTGAAGCTGGCTGATTTTGTCTGACATGGGCATGGACCAGAATCTGATCCTCTGCTTTGTTCCTTCATTTAGACTCCTGCATGAAGTGAAGAAGACCTGTGAAGCAATGAAAAGCACGAGTAGCAGCTGAGGCCTTTATGGTTATAAGATCAAAGGACTGATATAAATTGGCCAGCTAGGAGGGATGGGACAAGGCTCCATAGGAAAGTGCTTCGAAGCAGGTAAAATGCTCAGGGTTCTAATTCTAGTACCATCAAAAAATTTCCCCCAAAACAGAAGCAGTTTGACCAACTGGCAGCTTCTCTGTCTCCGTATCACACCCACCATGTATAAACAGCCTTTGTTGTCAAACCCTCTGATCACTACAACATTCTGCCTTGCCTCAAGCCCAAAGTACCATAGCAGCAGTCAACATAGACCTAAAACATCTGAGACTCTGTCCACAACAAACCTTTTCTTCTTCATCTCTTTCAGGTGTTTTTAATACCAATGAAAATCTTACTAATGTACAGAAAAGGGTAATGTAAGAAAAAGGTCATGTAAAACAGAATTTGGGGTGCAAGTGGCTCATGCCTATAATCCCAGCCACTAAAAAGGCTGAGATTTGAGGGTGGCAGCCCAAAGCCAACCCCATCAGGAAAGTCCATGATGTTCTGAACCCCAAATAAACACTAAAAAGCCAGAAGTTGGGCTATAAATTAAATGGTAGAATCTCAGCTTGAAATAAAATGCTAAAGGGCATTGTGTATGCCCTGATTTCACATCTCAGTTTTGAAACAAGCTTTAGAAAGAGAGGAAAAACAAGACGATTGAGAGAGTTTGGGGCAAGGAAATGGGGACAAAAACATGCGAAGGGGTGCCAATATGTGACAAGTAATGCACCTACTATATGTTGAATATAACTGTAACCCCTTTATACATTACAATAAAAAAGAGAGGGAAAGAGTATTAGAATTACTGAAAGTATACAATTAGATTTCTACAGAACCACTTTCTGATACACAATGAAAATTCATTTAATTCTCAAATTAGGTTAATAATAGTATTTAATAATTAGTAATAGTATTTAACAAATAAATGAATAATTACTAAACAGTAAATAATTATTTAATAATAATGGGGGTATTTAAATAATTAATGAGGATATTACTCCTTATTCCCCGTTCATATACCTACGCACACACATATATATATATATATGAAGATATGCATACAGATTGAAATTATGAGTATATACACACACACACATATATATGAAAATAGAGGTTCAGGATTCTCTCCACTTTTCGAAGGCTTTAGAAATTGCATTTGACCTTTAAGAAGCTAGCCTGTCACAAGAGATTAACACTGTAACAGTTATGTTCAGTTTGGATTCATTGTCATGCTTGTTGACATTTATTCCCATCATAATGCTTGGTGTTCTCTGGGGCTATCTAACAATGCCCTTTGGCCTTCTGTTGTCTTGATTTTGTTAAAATGAGCCACACATGAGTTACAATCTTCCATGATTGTAATCTATATTGTCTTACTTGGTTGAAATCTACACATTGACTTGTTTAATGATGGTCCATTCCTTAATCTTATTTTCAAGCCTTCTATTTTCTGCCAATATCTTTTCAGTTCACATGCTTAGAAACTTTTGACCTCAAAAGGACTTACAATATTTTTTTTACTATTTTTAACTCTATCAAATCTGTGTTATTTCTTCACTTCTTACCCCAGTTAGATACCCATTGCTGAAGAAATTGCCCAAGTCAGTCTTATTATCACAATATGTCTGTTGGTCTTTTATGCTTAGCCTGATTAAATATAATGTTTTCTTCATTTGAGAAGGAGCTACCCTCCCTAACATTCCCAAATCCTTTTCTGGCAAAAAAAATATGATTGATTATAAAGATGGGAGAATAGAATTGTTATTTAAACTCAGTTAACCATTTTATTTTGTCTTAAAGAGCTATAGAAATAGGTATAGGAAAGAAAGAGGTGTGTAGGCTGAAATGAAAGCTCTATTTAGTGTTCAGAACTATGCACTTTTCTTTGGAGGCCCCAAAACTTAGAGCATTCTGATTTATTTGTATGGAAAGTAAGATGATGCAAGTATACTCTCTGAGCCACTGAAAAATAGCTTTGAAATCATTTAAGGAAGTACTAATTTTTATAGATCTGTGCCTACAGTGCTTTATATGATTATTTTTATGAGAGTGTGCTTAAACTATTCAAATTTGTCTTCTCTCTAGCTAGAATGTTCCCCCTGCAGTTGAGAGGCTTACATAGAACATATATATTTTTAAATAATTGTCATGCTATACTTATGACATTGCAAAAGTTTTATGTAGCAGTTAATGTGTTCTTCATTTTAAAATAGGCTCCTATTTTAATCATGGATATTATGAAAAATAGTTGTGTGAAATTTGTCTATAATATGAAGACATTTTCCTAGTAAGGTATTTGCCCTTTTCTTTTGATTATGGTTTTACCTCGTGCAGGAACATAAAGAGATGCACAAGCATGCCTAAATAGAAACACCTGTACATACACACACTCTAAATGACAGGAAAGCTTTTTCCCAGCACACATGCCCATAGTGTGCTAGTTTCAATGAGATAGGTTTAGCTATTGATGTAAAGGGTCACAATGCAATTTAGAAGCAATTAAAAGGTAATGAATGTGCTGAACTGAAACCTCTGCCCAGAGGTAATTATTTTCTTTCTGTGTAGATGGAGAACATAGATAGATCGTGTATCTCTCTTGTCCCCTGCAGTTATGTCTTCAGGCAACATGGCAATGCCAACCAATGTGGGTAGTGGACAACTTAATTTTTATTCTGCAGTGTTGACACAGAGTTATGAATACTACCTTGGTGCAGCAGCATGGACTATTCTGCAAATAAGCAGAGGTATTTGGAAAGTGAAATGATCATTGAGAATTTTTAAAGACACACCAATGATCATATGCGTGTCATAGAATTGAATAATGAAGACGTTCTTTGGCAGTTTGCAGAGAGATGTGTTCAGCGCTGTTACTAGGTCCCTATTCATTTCCTTGCTTGGCTTTGTACATAATGAGTATATTGAAGGTTGATGCAGGATATCTTCTGTGTCTAATAAATGGAAATAGGTAATGAAAGCTAAAGGAATGAAAAGTAATAGATTGCAGCCTATGTGTGGAAATATCAAACAGTTTTGGTTATATGGTAAGCATGTAGCCAATGTTTATTGACTTTAAGCTATTCACACACAAAAAAAACCTGACCAGATTTTCCCCAGAATCACTCTGTGATTTATTATCTATCTAATTTTCAATCCAAGCTGTAATCTGTTGTGTCTGTTCCATAAGCAGATAGATATATTGAGTAAGGTTGAATAAAAAATATATTCACACACACACATACAAATGTAGGCACACCCTAACACACCTATGTATAGAGATGAATAGATAGAGGAGATAGATAGATAGATAGATAGATACATAGAGGTATATATAAGTATATGAATATATGCATATATATGTATATAATAGATACTGAGTTTTTGTTTTTTTGGTATCATTTTTTTTTGCCAGTCCTGGTCTTTGAAATCTGATCCTGAGCACTGTAAGCTCCTTTTACTCAAGGCTAACACTCTACACTTGAAAACTATAGCACTACTTCAGGCTTTTTCTGCAGTTGAATGAAGATAAAATCTCATGGACTTTCCTGCCTGAGGTGGCTTTGAACTGTGGTCTTCATATTTCCTTGTTCTGAGTAGCTAGGATTATAGGTGTGAACCAGGCACTCAGTTGGGTACTGGGTTTTGAACTCAGAATCCTGTACTTATTTAACTTTCTCCCTTTTGCCTGGGGCTGAATCACTTTAGTGAGCCACATATTCAGTACAACATCTTTCTGGATAATTAGAGATAAAGTGATGTTGACATTTCTACTAGGGTGGACTTCAGACTTAAAGCCTCTGATATTAACCTTCTAGGTATCTAGTTCTATAGGTGTTAGTTTCTAGCCCAAAGCACTTTGTTTTCTTTGCTGTTTTAAAACAACCCGTCCTAGACCAGGCACCAGTAGCTCATGCTTGTAATCCTAGCTCCTAAGGAGACTAAAACCTGAGGAATGCAGTTTGAAGACAGTCTGGGAAACACTTATCTATAATTAACTTCAAAGAAAAATGTAAGTGGAACTGTGACCCAGTGGCAGAGCACTAACCTTGAGGAAATAAAAACAAAAACAAAACAAAACAAAACAAAAAACCCTTAGGACCCAAACCTGAGTTCAAGTTCTAGAAGCAGCACCAAACTAAATAAATCTATAAATCAACACAATAGAAACAAAAAGAAAACAGAACAAAATAGTCTGTAAAATAATGAATAAAACCTGGATGTCCTGGATAAAAGTTTACTCAAGAAAAGTTATCCCTCTTGAAAAATATTTATAATAAACTTTAGGTAAATTAGGCAAAAAATAGCACACACACATAGAACCAAGTAAAGAATATATATTTATAATATTATTGATTGATTGGTTATTAGGTTTACTGTGACATACTTGATTCAAATATTGTACATGTTTAAGACTTACAGAGAGGATTGATGGTTCATAAATCACTTCAAACAGCTGAGAACCAGAGTATCACAATTCATGAAAAACACTAAGCAAAATGTTTGTGAAATCTTCCTGCAAACAAACACGAAATCTGTGGTCAATGGCATGCTGCTTATGATCTTAGCTCCATCAGAAGTATAACATAGGAATACCATGATCTAGATCCTGGTTTGTATAAATTGTAATGCCCTATTAGCAAAAGGGACCAACATGGAAAAGGTTAGATCATCTCCAGCCTAGAAAATGCAAGGTCTTGAGTTCAAACCCCAGTATCACCAAGACAAAAAAATGTTTCAGCGTGAATATACATTGGTCTAATATATGCATACATTGCCAAACATCTACCACAACTAAGTCAGCTTGCATATCCACCATCATCACCTCATTCTGAAAATCTTTGCACAGACTTATATTCACTAAAGACTCCAAAACTCTTAGTAAATTTCAAATGTACAATACAATCATATATAAATCATTCATTATGCTGTTACATCTCCCAAATCTTTTTATTTTATAGCTAAATGACTTTGTATTTGTCATATTTTGTTTTCAGAAAAACACATGAAATTAGGTACATTAAAGAGGTCTCTAAATCCAAGGAGCACTCATTGGTTTTTGTGAAGCACACTGACACTCATATCATACACGGTGAGTGAGAGGAAGAGGTGCTGATCAAGAAGCAATAGTGCTACAGGGTTTCCAAGACAAAATGCATTGGTCCCTTCACAAGGGTATATACTCATGCCCTAAATAATTTCCACTAGACTACCTCTTAAAGATCACCTCAGTTCTTGATAGCACCACAGTGGGACCCAAGATCCAACATTTAACTCCTTGAGAAACACATTCAATCCATGGCCAAAGGAAAATAAGTTTGGACACTTGAAATTAATTGTATAAGCTGCTGATTCCCATACACTATGGTATTCATATTTTATTCTGTGTCTGTCATTGTCTGTAGAGTTGCCAAATATAAATCAACAGAGCTGAACAATATCAAATAATTGGCTGCTACTTATGCCACAAATTTTGCACCTAGAATTGAGCAGGTTAAGAATTGTGTTCTCTGTCTCTTCAAGGACTCTACTACAAATATATGTTTGACCATTCTTTGACAGATCTCCCCAGAAATGTTCATTTTGATAGTGTTTTAGAAAGCAAGAGATAATTCATAGAGAGATTAATATGCATTTACTTTGGAAGTTTAAGTGGCACCAGAAACCAGATATGCTTTTGGAGATACAGTAGAAAATATACAGGTAGTATTTTAGCACTAAGATCAGATGCACTTGTTAATATAAAAAATTGGCTAAAAATCTAGGTAAGCCAGGAACTCGTGGCTCATGCCTACCTACTCAGGAGGCTGAGATCTGAGGACTGAAGTCTGAAGCCATCTAGCAGAAAAGTTGTGAGATTCTTTTCTCCAATTAATTATCAAAAAGCCTGAAGTGGAGCTGAAGCTCAATTGATAGAATGCACGCATTAGGCACATAATGTCAGGGACAGCACTCAGGATGGAGTTCAAGCCCTCAGGACTAGAATACACACACCCATACTCCACCCCCACACACACCAAAATTAATCTAGGTAAGATTTTATCATTTAAATGTTTCAATTGGCTTTTAAAAAAGAGTAACCAATGGGAAAAACCTTTGACCTTTTGAATTATGGTGCTGCCAGCACCACTTCTCCAGAATAAATTTGCTCTTATGCAAACTTAATATCAAGAAAATATATTCGAAATTCCACAACAGGATTTACCTTTAATTATCTAATCAAGAGAAGCAAAGTTCTGGATTTACCAGTGTTGGACTTGTACACTGTTTTGTTTATATAAACCGTAAATTGAATTCTTCAACTGCAAGTTGGCTTTAAAGAATAACAGCCAGGTAGAAGGTCATTCTATGATTCATTTTGGAAAAAGCAGTGGACAATAATAGTCAAAAGCAATTGTATAATGTCATATGTGATTAATAACTAGGAGCCTCATTTTTTCCAGCATGGCCAACTTACTTTACTACAACCAGTTCAAGGTTGACCTCACTTTTTTTTATTCAAGAGACCTGCTTCCTTTTTCTCATATATTTTTATTGTAATTAATAGAAGGGTTACATTATATTTGCCAGATAGAAGTTGCATTACTTCACAAACCTCCATACCCTTTCTCATGTCTTGGTCCCCATTTCCCTCCCCCCATCCCCGCCCCTTCGTCGGAATTTAGTGTACATAGAGTTTCCATTTTTAAAAAGTGTATTTCCTGTAAAGACTTTTGAAAAATGAATTAATAAAAACAATATACATTTAACAATGTCCCACCAAAGAATGGATTATATTAGAATGAAAGGTAGCAGATGGAAAATGTACATAGGAAACTCATAGCAGCCAATTAAAGAAAACTAAGTAAAGGAGGAATAGTTACAAATATACAAAAATAGATATTTAGATATATAAAAAGGCAAATATGATTAGTTATAGATAGATAAATGTGACAAAATGTTTTAGCGTTGAGAAATATTAATTCATTTCCATAGAAAGCTTAGTTTTCTATTCTTTTCTTTTTCTTAAAATTTGTGTCCCTAGACACATAGATTGATCTATATGCAGCGAAAAATACAATGAATGACCTTTATCGTGCTTGTGATCAAAAGTAATTGAATTCAACCAGACACTTGATGGCTTACACTAGAAATCCTAACTAACCAGGAAGCTGAAATTAGGGGGATAGTAGAAAATTCTTCTCAGATTAATAAAGAAAATCCAGCTGGTGTTTTGCCTCAAGTAGTAGAACATCAATGATGAGCGGATAGCACCATCATCGCAGTGGAAAAATAAAATGATTGAAAAGCCCTGAGCTAAGTCCTTGGGTAAATAAATAAATAAGCAAGCCATTAATTAATTAACTACTAGCAGAATTCATCTAGTTAGAGCACTCAATAATCATGGTATTGTCATTTATACTTAATTCCCAAATTGAATTTATTCAGGTGCGAATATAGACACGTGTATTTATAACTTGTGGAGTCCTTCAAGGACTAAAGAAGAAAATGTTACCCCACGTACTTCTCAGTAACTTTTCTTCTTTGTTCCTGTAGTTTTCTTTGATAACTTATGCTACACAGATCCTATATACACACCATTTCATCAGGTACTGTACTAGCCAATTGACATAATAATAGTTATCTGCTAATTTGTCTGGAATATAATATCTTCAAAATCTACTTTTTATAATTTTTATTGTCAAGCAGTTGTACAAAGAGGTTTCAATTTAATATATCGGTTTGTGAGTTCAAGACAACTTAATGGCATCCATTCCACCTTTCTCCCCCATCTCTCCTAATTCCAGACAGCCTCTCAATTTACCTAGCTTCATTTCATACCTGTCTATCTGTCTGTCTGTCTGTCTGTCTGTCTGTCTGTCTGTCTGTCTGTCTGTCTGTCTATATTATTGACTGCATGCACACATGCTTCTATTTATACCTTGTAATTAATTCTTAAGTAAGCTCTATTTCCTTTGAAAATATTAAAAGCTGATACAAATTAAAACCCAAATTGACCTCTGCATACATCACCCTTTAAATGCTGACAATAGAAGGAATACTTTGTCTTTAGTATGTTATCATCTGGACTGTTAGCTGAGAAAGAAACTTAATTTTCTTCATTACCTATGTCAGAAAAACCTCTAGCATTGTGTGTAGTGTCCTTATTCACCTCAGCAGAGGAAGTGAGCTAGATAATTGTGCTAATTCAGATTTAAGAAATTATCTGAATCCTGGTTTGGATAGATTTACAATATATCAGCAATATCAACTAAATCAGAATGCTCTTCCAGTTCCTTCTGTGTACTAGGCTCCCTCCTACATCCAGCAGTTACCAAACGTGGTAAACTAGCATTGTAATATTACAACAATGTTTTATTGCACCAATTTTATAAACTTTTACAGTGCAATACTTATTATTTTTCTGAGGCAAATCAAAAGCATATTTCTCAAGGTTCATACTGCTTTACTTAGCAGATTAGTAGTAGATTAAAAAATGGCAAAGTCTAAAAAATGGTAAAACATGTACCAATGTTTTTTGTTGAAATTTTGTAGGATAAGCTAAAATTAAATTGCATTCTATTAACCAATATGAATGTATTACTGTAAGCATAGTTACATTGAAATAAAGTTTTAAAAAACAACAACAAATCTCACTAAAATAAAGCTTTGATGAAAGTATTTTATTTCCTTTGATAACCTCAAGAAATGTAGAGTTACATAAATAACACTGAGGTATTCAATCAATGCCATCAGTTTGTCCATGCCTAGTGTTTAGGAGAAAGGAAATTAAGCATAACTCAGTAACACAATACACACTGTAATCCTGACTACTAGAAAAATTATGATCAGGAAGCTCACCACACAGACCAGCTTGAGTAGAAAACTTCATTAGACTCCTTCTCAGTAGAGGAAGATTGGCACATGCATATTTTATAATCTTATTTCATTTCCTCAATCACCCTGTTGGAATAAATACCTTAGTATTTTCTTAGCTTATAAAACGGCTTCATTTCTAGTTTTATGCATTTCTTTGGTCACTTTGAACTGTTTATTTTTTTTATAATCTCTATTGGTCTGTCAAAATGTCATTTATACCCATTCCTTAAATAGCATGGTTTTCATCATTCAAAGGTATTGAGACATAACTCCATTGTTAAATATTCCCTAAATCCCCTCATTGCCTTAGTTAAGATCCTTTATCTTTATCCCTGTTTGATTATCTTCTCTCACACAGAAAATAGATTGCTTTTAATTGTAGTTTAGAATTCATAGCGCACATAGTATTACTCATAATATAGTAAGTGTAATATTTCTACTAAGTATTCAGCTGATGAGTGTCTTGAATTTTTTAAATCAACTCTTCAATTGTATTTGCTAACATTTTTACTAGTGAGGGTAGCAAAGCGAAAGTACAAGAAAGAATGTAGGGACTGGACATGCCTGTACTTTATAAATTTGTCACATGTCCAGTACCAACTTTTGATGATGAAACACAGAAAGTTTGGGCTATCAAACTTTCTCTAAACCAGACTTTTTCATAAAATCAGCAATCTCATTTAAGAACCTGGACATTTAAACCAAGCTTATGTGAGATTGTGAAGTGAGTTATTAATGCAGAATCAAATTACTTCTGAGCGGGCAAAATAGTGGATGCTTATAATGGATTCTTCTAGTTATATGTCATCTCTAAAGCTCATATTCCCAAGAAGTGAAAGTTGGTTGGAGGGAAGATCAGGACAGGATTTCTTTTTGTAATCTAGGATTAATTCCATTTTATGGTGAGGGTGTGTATTATAGTACTTGGTGGATATTGATTCATAACCTCATTTAATGTGATATGACACACATGTTTAAAAGCAATTTATTTCAGCGACATCCAAAAGCTGCCTGAAATTCTATTAAGAAAGGGATCTGTGAAGAAATATATGATGCTTTCTTTAAAGGGTTTACAAATACAGGTATCTGAAGGTAATCCTGCCTTACGACAAATGTTATCTCTAATGCAATGTTATGCTGAACAGTAAGGAGCTTCTCTATATCCAATTCTACGGGGAAAAAAAACTATAGTTGGAGGAACACCACAGAGATGCACCTGTAATATTTTTTTTTACTAAAGAGAAAATCAAGCATGAGAAGAAATAGCATTATCAAAATGTTGCTTGTTCATCTAGCAAATGTTTACTTGATGGCCCCAGTATTGGTTTAAGATCCTCAAGCTATAGAATCAGAATTCTTCTTCTATCTGGGAGACAGACATTAAATAATAAAAATAAAGATGCAACATGCAGGAAAGAAGTGATTCTTTAAGTGTAAGAATAGATCTAGATGTGAAAAAGAATAAAACAATTATAATTTGCCAGACTCTTAAAGACAAAGATAAAAAAAAATCCCAACACAAATCTAAGCAGAAAGGGACTAAAAAGCAATGGGAAGGGTTCTCCAAGCTTACATTTCTGCACAATGAGGATTTGCCTCTTTTTGCATATTTGCATGTAAAAAGGAAACAAGATTCAGAGTACTACTCTGAGATTCCAGAATCCATGTCAGAAAACATGTCCCTGACAATGTCGTTGATTCTTGATCAAACGTAAAAGGCAAAGTTCATGTGTAATAGTTAGATATATAAGGTAAGCAATGTTACAGAGAGCAGGACTTGGCATGGCAGAATGTGCAGTTCAGGAAAAAGAGCCATAGTTTCTCAGGTGATGGTATTTTAAGGTAATTAAAATATACATTTGACCAGATGATAGAAAATAGACAAAAGCCAAGAAGCTGGGATTCGGGTAAAGGCCAAAACATTGTCATGCTAGGTATGACTTTCTATTTTTCCATCCTGTTCTCCCCTCCCCCAGTGATGTTTAAGTGTAGACTAATTAGGATCTTTCCCTGTGGTAGAAGGGATCTTAATCATCCCAGGGATTCCTGTACTATTTAGCTCCTTATCTTTTTCAATCCACCTGGATGTAAACTTGAATTGCAGACTTTTCAAATACTTACTTCTTTCATTCCTAATGTCATTCTTAAAACGGTGTATGTGTATATCCCTTTTCTTCATAAATTTTGCTTGTACACATTTATGCGGACAGATTTACAAAAACAACGTGAACTTTTCTTTGAGACAGGCTCTCACTTTGTACCCTAGGCTTCCCTGAATCTTAGATCCTATATATCCTATATTTGACCCTCGACCTTCCCTCCCCAGTTTAGACTCATGTTTGTAATTAGTCGTGAATGAATAAAGATATTTAGCATATTGTTTTTCCTTCACTTCAGACTCAAAATCAATTAAACTTTCAGGAAACTGTTGCTGATACGGACTGCTATCACGGTGGCATCTAGATCTGTCACATCTATACCAGCATAAAAAACTCATTGTTTTTCTTTGTAGCACCTCTTTATTTTTATTATTTAATATCTGTATCAGAGACTATCAGAACATTATCTGAGAGACCTAAAAAAGGTTGGCTTGATAGTAAGTAAACAGTTTCTTTAAATTTATCATCTCTCTCTGATTTACATTGAAAAGATCCCTCTCTTCTATTATAAGCTATGCAATACTGTATTATTCACTGTATTCACCTGTCTGTGCCATAGAACACAATGACTTATTTTTGCCTATGGTGTTCTGTGTTTTACCTACTGATCAACTTCTTTTCTCCTCTTGACTCCCAACTAATGTCCTGTCTTTAAGAGCTATCATTCTATACTGCCAGAAGACCAATATTTTTAGATTATCAATGTGTGAAACAGGGTTTTTAGGATAAGGTCCTCAGGCTTCCTTACAAGTATCAAGACTCTATATCTCTTTTTTTCCTCTTTGCTTAACAGTATTCCATTATGAATAGGTACCAACTTTGTTCACTGATAATGGGTATTTAGATTGAGTCGGTATCCTGGGTATTACGAATAGTTCTGTAAAACACATGGGATTGGAGTATCTTTTAGATATAGTAACTTCACTTCTTTTATATATATTTGTGGTAGGATTTCTACACTGTGGTATACCTCTAAATTTAATTATGTTTAGCAATAGCTATTCTCTTTTCCTTAATATTAATACTAAATAACAACCTCATCAACTCTGTTTATAAGTGAGGCTTTTTCTGTTTCCTTGTTAGTATTTGTTATTTTTTTTCTCATTTTGTTTTTGCCAGTCCTGGGCATTGAACTCAGGCCTAAGCTCTGCCACTGTACAGCACCACTTCTGGATTTTTTTTTCTATATATGTGGTACCAAGGAATCGAATCTGGGTCTTCATGCATTCTAGGCAAGTACTTTACCACTAGGCCAAACTCCCAGCCTTTTTAATCTCATTTTAATGGTCATTTTATTGGAACAGATACAATAGTTCATGTGGTCTTATTCTACATTTCCCTGAGAAGTTAATGATTTAGTGCTTTTGTTTTTGTTTTTTTATTATATATTATTTGGATCTCTACATATCTACCTTTGAGAAATGTGCATTCAATTTTCTAGCACATTTTAAAAAATGGCTTCTTGGATTTTTACGTTTGCTGTTTTCAAATGTTAGGAATTCTTGAAATATAATGAATATTAACCAACTTTCAGATATACAACACACAAATGCTTTTCTCATTCTAAGGTCTGTCTCATTGCTGTATTGGTGCTGTCTGAAAATATTTTAATTCAATGCAATTTCATTTGTAATTTTTGCTTTTATCCCCATTCAATTAGAGCTACATCAAAAAAAATGATACACAGATAAATGTCCTATGTTCTTTTTTGTTCTGATTTATAGCTTAGGATATTACATTCAAATGTTTAATTCATTTTAGAGTGATATGTGTAACTTCTGAAAAATGGCTCTAGTTTATTCCTTCTGAAATTCTTTTTATTTAAAAATGTGTAAGTACAGCAGGGTGTGATGGCTAATGCTTGTAATCCTAGCTACTCAGGAGGCTTAGATCCGAGGATTGTGGTTCAAAGCTAGTCCAGGCAGGAAAGTGCATGAGACGCTTATTTCCAATTAATCACTAGGAAACTGGAAGTGGTGTTGTGGCTCAAGGGGTAGGGCAGTAGCCTTGAGCTGAAGAGGTCAGGGACAACATCCAAGCCCAGAGCTCAAGTCCCAGGACTGATAAAAAATGTATAAGTACTACTTAACAATTAGAGAAATATCAACAAGTATGCTATTGAACTTCTTTGTTAGGAGAAACAATATAAAATTTTTAACATGGTGATGCTATTATTTCTTAAGGGATATTTTATGAGATATTGTAGATATTTCAATGGCTGTCACTTTTATTATGTTATATTAAAATGAATTACACCATCGTCTTATATGTTACTAGTCCATAGAATGTATCTGTGCTGGTATTGCAGCTGTCACAAATTAACCCACATAGAAGAATCCAGATTACCAAATCTTTTAATTGCTGAGATTAGAATGGACTAAGGATGGATAGTAAAATTTCTCTTTTTTGAGTGTCCCTTTCTGTTCAACATTCATGGTGTATTTCAATATCTTCTCTGTGGTGTATGGGGACATATAACCATACTTCCTGATATTCTAGGCATCTAGGAAACAATTTTGGTAACTCTTGATGTGAAAATTTGCAAAAGGAATTATGCTTACTTCTCTGTTTTTCATCTTCTGGCACCTTAAGGTAAACAGTTATTTGCTGAGTAACTCAGTATTATTTGTAAGACCAGGTGATTTTTCTAACAACAAAAGGAGCACACACAGTTCAGGAAATACAGGCATTGGCCTTTTCCTTTCTGCTTTAAATTTATGCTCTAATCATTCTTCCATTGAAATAACTGAAGATCATTTTTAGAATATTGTGCTATGCCTGGATATTCTGAATCATGATACATTTTTGTTCTTTAATTACAACTAGATTGTTGTTTAAAAATAAGACTGTACTTGATTCAGTTCTCATTCAAACAGTTTAATCAAGGTCATCACAGTGCTAGCTGAATCTGAATAACCAGTGCTTCAGAAGGGACTGTGTCTAGCACATTTGTTCTCTAGAACAAGGCAATCTATAAAATCCCATAACAATCAAATAGATCTGAAATAAAATCTGATAGGGTGCTAATGGGTTCAGACTCTCTGCTTATTTATTTTGAGGGTACAAGAACTTTAAAGGTTTCTTTACTAAATATTAGACTTAAAAAGCATACTGGATTGTTAAACCTGAAACAAATACTAGGACTAAGGAAACAGTATGATTAGACCATCTACTCTCTGGTGATTTTATGCATCAGAAATGCCTCACTTTGCTCTCAATTATAATAAAATTTAAATGTTCATGTAGTCTCTTTAAGTAAATGATTTGAGTACATTTATACCAACTGTAAGTAACTGAGAATTACTTACAATCTAGAAAAGAATCTTGTCTCTCAGCCAGTCATAGTGGCTCACACGTGTAATACTAACCACTCAGGAAGCTGAGATCTGAGGCTTGCAGTTCAAAGCCTCCCAGAAAAGAAAACCTGTGAGACTCTTGTCTCCAATTAATTACTTCCTATTTGCACACAGTAGTTATGACCTTTTAGGAATACCATTGAAAAATGCCTGTTTGAAGTGACATCCACAAACTGGCACAGAATTACATTTAGGCCATTACCCCTCACAGTAATACCAATAAAACGATATCTCAAAATAATTTTATGAGCACAACAGAATCCAATCAAGAAGTTCTAATTTAGACAAGCACACATCTAAGAACAATGATTTGGAAGCAGCTATGATAAACTTGATTCCTGTCAGCCCTTTGCTAGGGGTGAGACCACAGCTTATGATTTCTATCTTTTGGGAAAAGGAAAGAATGCATCCATATCCTCAGCCCTCGCCCCTGCCTTCAGGACACAACATCAATGGCTCACTTTTTCTCCCCTCCTTCAGAGCACAGGCTTTAGAACACCTGAGGGCTTAGAACACCTGGAAAAGCCAGAGCTTTGTGACTTTGGTATGAGCCATAATATTTTTGGATTGGACTCAGAAAGTACAAAGAAAAAACATGTAAGTGAAATTGAATTCCATGAAATAGGAGACAGAATGAAAATCAATCCTTAAGTGAGAAGAAATACTGGACACCTTTACAAATCATGCATTAGGTAATGTTTTATAACTTTAGTGTAAAATGCACTCCTAAAACTCGGCAGCAAAAATAAAACAAAATACACAAAAATACTTTGCAAAGGACACATATAAATAGTTCTTCAAAAGCCAAACAAATGATCAACAGATATAGGAGACGGTACTCGAAATCAGTAAGAAATGCAAACCTAAAGTATTATGAAATTTTCCCTCACACTCATTACAATGCATGGAAAGAGGGGAGGGAGACAGACAAGACTATGAGAGAGAGTAGAGTCGAAGAGAAAGAGAGACATACAAGAGATTATTATATGCTCAATATCCAAAAGGATAGAAATCTTGCCATTTGCCTGAAATATTGTAGATACATGGAGAACACAATGCTAAATGAAACAAGTTACATGAAGATTATACTGCATGAGTCCTATTATATGGGGAAACCATATGGCCAAAATAATAGAAACCAGGAACATAGTAGTGTTTTCTGGGTGATAGAGGAGAGAGAAATGTGAATGGCTTATTGGAAGAAAAGTTAGTTATGAATGGTGATTATATTCTAGTGATAAACATATAAAATAGAGAGTGCCTATAATGAATGTATATATATATATATAAATATATATACATATACATATAGTTTTTGTCAACAGTTGTGGAAAGCGGAGTAGTTCATTCCTGTAATGTGAGATAAAAGAGTATCCTACGATCTTAGCTACATGGAGTGGTAAGTAAGTGGAATATGATCTGAGACTGGCCCTAGGAAAAAAATAGTAAGAGAAGAGATCTGAATAACAATTATAAAGTAAGAAAGGGCTGAGAGTTTTGGCTCAAGTAGTAGGATATCTGTTTAGCTAGTGTTAAGCTCTAAGTTGAAATCTCAGTATTAACAAACACAAAAAATTCCTCAAATTTTTCAGAACTTAAATTCATATTATTATTCTTATTATATAATATACAAATCAAAACAAAAACTAAAAATTTCACAAGGAATAAAAAGCATAGAGAATTTGAGAAGTATTACACATATATTTCATTTGGTGATATCATGGTGATAGTATGTACTTCTTTTTTTCTAATCAGTTATTTCAATAAATCTGCTATATAATGCCTTGTAATTATAATTCTAACTACCAAGGAGGTTGAGATCCAAGAAACACAGTTGGAAGCCAGCTTGGGCCAAAAAATCTTTTATATTTTAATCTTCAATTAACTACCAAACCACTGGAACTATAGGTATGGAGATGTAGCTCTCCGGTGGTACAGCTCCAGCTTTTAATGAAAACGCCCTAGAGGCATACAAGATCAAGATAAAAAGCCTTAGTATAAAAGAAGAAAATAAATATAAATCTATTAAAAATTTAAATGAGGCACATGTGGTGGCACTTGTTTCAATCTCAGCTCCTTGAGCAACATAAAGAATCAAGCATTCAAGGGACAATAACAGTAAAACTGTCTTAAAACAAAATTAAAAAGTTTGAACTATGGCCATAGGCTCAAACTGGGATACACATGCCTGTGACATATGAGATCTGGACTCAGCCCCCAGTGTTCTGTTTCTGAACTAGAAGGAACAGTACATGGAAAAATGAAGGAGACATTGTTCTACTGAAACATCTTCAATTCCTCCAAACAAACATGGGTTATACGCTATGTTCCTCTTTGCATATTACTAACCTCTTTCAAATCTTTACTTGCCAGTATTGGATTTTTAAGACAGCTCCCAATTTCTTTCCCAGAGGCCCTTGTTGCACCACACAAATAAAATAAAAGGATGAAATATTGCCTGCTGGATGTACATAATCTTATAAAAATTCCTGTAACCTGCTTCTTATCATTCTGTTGGAAACATTTTCTATTTATGGACTGACCAAAATGTGTAACCAGCACTTGTGATTAATTTATGATTTTATTTAGAATAGAACTAGATTATAAATATGCACACACATATACACATATATTCATACATATTTATGTATTCATGTGTATATGTATACATATTCTTCTGTATATGTATATGTGTATATATAAACATATATTTAATTTCAAAATATTTGCTTCTTCTTTGCTATGTATGTTATAGGTAGGTTTTATATAAGTTTATATAAATTTATAATTTAGATCTAACTTGCACATACTAGAAAAGTATGTATCCCAAAACACTTTGTACTAGATACTCTTAGTGCTTCTGAGCACAAACTCTAGTGATAAAGATAATTCAAAATCCTGAGAAAATAATTAGTTTATGTTCAGTTAATGGTCCATTATTCATAAAAAACACATGAATGAATTGCTTAAGAAAACTGCTTTATTCAATGGCTTTCTTGCTTTTCAATTACTCTTCATCACTGACTAGTTTTCAATCAACTTTTTTTTTAATTTTTTTAAATTGTATTTTATTGTCCAGATAATGTATAGAGGGGTTACAGGTACATATATCAGGTAATGGGTACATTACTTCTCTAACCTTGATACCTCTTCTCATGTGTTTGTACCCCTTTCCCTCCTCTCACCCTCACCCATTTATCTTGTTTTCCCCCTTCCCTTCCCTATTTCAAATAAACAAATAAATTTATATACAATATGCCAGTTAAGAAAGTCAATTACAGTAACTACATGAGATTAACCATGTGGAAAAAAGAAAAAAGAAATAACTTCACAGAGTATATTAAGAACAGCACTCACAAAGATAAACTTCTTTTTTCCATACCCTGGGGTTCATTTCATTTTTTAATTTTGAAATGTGAGCTAGCTCTTTGCAGCCAACTGCCTTGTCAACTGAAGCCCTTCCAGAAAATCATTTCTCTTGGAATTCACCAACATTGAATGCTTAAATTTATAAAGTTCTTTCAAAATCTATTCCTGCCTTGTCTTGATTTTTTTGTTCTTCTGTTGGCCGTTGCCTGAACAGTTTTTGATGCTGGTCTTTAGTTTAAACTCTAACTTTGCCCCTTCTCTGTGTTGACATGTCAGTTTTC